>NC_142524.1:31454890-31559890 GCF_964205215.1 Stylophora pistillata
TCCTTTTTACATATGATCGTGAATTTTTCAAAAAGACATAAATTACATTTCTTAGTAATGTTCTTGCACGGTTTGCATTGTTTGATGATTTTCCACGCTAGCTTGAAAGGTTTGTTATTGTCCTTCAGTGTCCAAATGTGTTTAGATAATTCAGTCTCGTGTCTCTTCTTTTGGTGTCGGAAGGAAGATGTGTGGTTTCTGATTTCCACTGATGAGGCCCAGAAGGCCGAATTAGTACTGTCTGCAGTTAGTTATATATATAAGCAAAACAAATTTCAAAATATGCCGCGAAAGAATTGAAAACCACCATTGGCAATATTGAAAACGACCAGTGGTGATTTTCATCAACAGTACAGAGGTGTTCTCGGTTTTTCGGAGACCTCGAAAAAGTACCAACCCCGAAAACTATAGACATTACTTTTAACTCAAATTGAGCGATTTAAATATCTTTAGACGATAGCTTATCCCAAGGAAACTGATACATTGATAATATATCTCTCTAAGAGGTTGTGTTCCTTCAGTAGCCTTTAACGTTGAGATTTACGGATATTCTAGGTCGAGCGGTTATTTGGTATTCAAACATGCAATTTCGAAGGCAAAACTTGTTGTTACTCTTTAACAAAATTTTTGGAGTTTCTTTTAATACATTTAATGAGTTTCTTGATAGGATTATGGCTTTTACGGCCAATAGTTAAAATTTTGGCCATTTTATGCTCACGGTTGAGTTATTTAGAACACTTTTTAAGATTAGGCTTTTTGAACGACTGACGATTAAAAGTTGTCGATCTTTACGTCTAACGGTTGATTTGTTTTGGCCGTTTTACGGCTAACAGTTAACCACTTAACCGCACTGAGATCATCTTCGATGTGTAAATCGTGTCTGTCTGGTATAGCTCGACATAAGTGCATAGAATGGCATCACTTTCATCATAGCATGTACAGTATCTGACGTAAAAACGACATCATTTGACTCTAGTACATTTTACTCACCGTCAAAAGACAGCAAATCTATTGGGAAGAAATCCTCAACGAACAAGAGATTGATGTCTAATTTAATTTAATTAAGACGCATCCAAAGTAGTCGCTAGACATTGTAGTATTCCTAATCATTCTAAGCAGCATACGGCAGCCTGCGGCCTTTTCCTATTTCTAGGCAACAAGGAAAGCGGTAAAACTCGCAGATCAACCCTGTAGATAAAACCAAAATAACCGAGAATACAAATGATGTACAGCAATGATTTTCCATCGACTCTATTCAGTTCAGAAATTGAAAAGAAAAGCCGTGCTGAGGAAATCTGAATTGACTGGAATGCGAGGGACACGCTAGGGAACTTATTCCAGGGAAATTTTGTGAACATTTTAAAAGCCATTCAGCGTAATCTACTTCATCTTTTTACATAGCTAGTAAATGCAATATGCGCATGCGTGCATCCTATCCTTATGCGTACGCCCACGACATCAGTAATCGCTTGTAAAAAATTTCCTGATGTGAGGCATTTTCCCTCTAGGGGGACATTGCTCTTTTTTTCCGGCAGTTACATTCTTTGTCTAGTGTTTGTGGTGAATTTTGTGACTGGTTGTAATCTGATAGTAGCTTTTTGTTGTGTGATGCGATGATTGTTGCTCTGCCGAAAGTGAGACTTGACTTTGCTCGGAAAAGTTTTTATTTTTTAGGAGCTTCAGTTTTTAATTTTTTACCTTTAAAAATCAAGCAAATTAGCAGTAGGGTACCATTTAGGGAGTCTTTAGATAAATTTTTTGCATAGGGCATTTAATTAGGTGCGTAGTCATCCTTGTCTTATTCTAGTTTTTATCCTTATATTATGTTATTTAGACAAGACCCCATTGATAACAGTGCTCATGCATTGAAGGGCTATCCTGTATAAATATTCGTTATTATTATTATTATTATTATTATTATTATCATTATTATTATTTTGACGTTAGGCATGCAGGAGTAACTTATCCTTAGTGTGTGGTGATTGAAGATCTTGTGTAATGGATGGTTTTTCGGGAAGCATCTGTCAACAATATTTAAGAACTTTCTTCCCAGATTGGTCTTCCCGTTGGAGTTCCATGGTGGATTATATCATGTTATGGTATAATCAGCTCTGAAATTATACTAGATATATATAGCACTGCACTGATTGCACCGATGAGGCCCAGAAGGCCGAATTAGTACTGTCTGCAGTTAGTTATATATATATGCAAAACAAATTTCAAAATATGCCGCGAAAGAATTGAAAACCACCATTGGCAATATTGAAAACGACCAGTGGTGATTTTCATCAACAGTACAGAGGTGTTCTCGGTTTTTCGGAGACCTCGAAAAAGTACCAACCCCGAAAACTATAGACATTAGTTTTAACTCAAATTGAGTGATTTAAATATCTTTAGACGATAGCTTATCCCAAGGAATTTGATACATTGATAATATATCTCTCTAAGAGGTTGTGTTCCTTCGGTAGTCTTTAACGTTGAGATTTACGAATATTCTAGATCGAGCGGTTATTTGGTATTCAAACATGCAATTTCGAAGGCAAAAATTGTTGTTACTCTTTAACAAAATTTTTGGAGTTTCTTTAAATACATTTAATGAGTTTCTTGATAGGATTATGGCTTTTACGGTAGGAATATGGCTTTTACGGCTAACAGTTAAAATTTTGGCCATTTTATGCTCACGGTTGAGTTACTTAGAACACTTTTTAAGATTAGCCTTTTTGAACGACTGACGATTAAAAGTTGTCAATCTTTACGTCTAACGGTTGATTTGTTTTGGCCGTTTTACGGCTAACAGTTAACCACTTAACCGCACTGAGATCATCTTCGATGTGTAAATCGTGTCTGTCTGGTATAGCTCGACATAAGTGCATAGAATGGCATCACTTTCATCGTAGCATGTACAGTATCTGACGTAAAAACGACATCATTTGACTCTAGTACATTTTACTCACCGTCAAAAGACAGCAAATCTATTGGGAAGAAATCCTCAACGAACGAGAGATTGATGTCTAATTTAATTTAATTAAGACGCATCCAAAGTAGTCGATAGACATTGTAGTATTCCTAATCATTCTAAGCAGCATACGGCAGCCTGCGGCCTTTTCCTATTTCTAGGCAACAAGGAAAGCGGTAAAACTCGCAGATCAACTCAGTAGATAAAACCAAAATAACCGAGAATACAAATGATGTACAGCAATGATTTTCCATCGACTCTATTCAGTTCAGACATTGAAAAGAAAAGCCGTGCTGAGGAAATCTGAATTGACTGGAATGCGAGGGACACGCTAGGGAACTTATTCCAGGGAAATTTTGTTAACATTTTAAAAACTATTCAACGTAATCTACTTCATCTTTTTACATAGCTAGTAAATGCAATATGCGCAAGCGTGCATGCTATGCTAATACGTACGCCCGCGACATCAGTCATCGCTTGCAAAAAAGTTCCTCTGCCATTGACTGCACATCATGGTATCTTTCGATGTTGAGAGTTTGTTCACTAGTATACCTCTTGATGGATGCATTAATCTGGCGATCAAGTACATTCATCAAGGTAACCCTGGTCTTAAGATAAACGCCGCTGACCTGAAAACTGTTTTTACCTTCTCAACAGCTGAGACCGGTTTCAATGTTCAAGGGTGTGTTTTATGATCAAATAGATGGGGTTGCCATGGGTTCCCCACTTGCTCCAGTACTTGCAAACCTCTTTATGGGACATCATGGAAAAAACTGGCTAGATAACTATTCATTCTCTGAAGTTCTGTTCTACAGACGTTATGTTGATGACACAGCCTCTCGAAGTGCTTCCCATAGCCTCTCGAAGTGCTTCCCACGGCGTGCGTCTCAAATAGCCTCTGACAGTCGTAGTCCAACTCCTGGCCTCCACGCGGCGAAACTGGCACTACTGAGAGGAGAAGGGGCGAAGGCGAGTCACTGGCGCCTCATAACCAGTTGCCCAGGGTAGATGGGGCTCTTTAGCCGCGGTGAAGGCAACCCATCTACGGGAGGGAAAACCCTGATTTCAAACCTACGCTACATTGAGGCTATACCTGATAGCAGGAAAGGCTTCAGGAGTAAACCTCGAGGTAAAATCCGGAGTGGAGCCCCTAAGGCGAAAGGCAGATGCTCAGCACTACCTTCCGGCAGCTCCTGCAGTGAAACTGGCCCCAAATTGTAAAGGTTCATCCTTTCCCTTGTACTTGGCCAGCGGAACCGAGAGGGGGACACTGAAGTGTGGGCAACCCAGCGTCTCCATATTAACCCGCCCAGGCCTTCAGCGCAAACTGGAGAGGTCACTCCTGCGGTTTTGCAAGATTCCGGCACAACACGTGATGAGGCAGTTCACCGGTTCTAAGCTTCTGACCGATTGGCGAAGGTTGGAGCGCCAGGGGCCTCATCCGACGGTGGGAGAAGCCCTCGTAGCTTCATTGGTTAGCTACCGCCCGCTAATGATTTCTTTTTTTCATTTTTAATAATATTTATCTACCACGGGGCTGAATATGTCATGATATTTTTCTTCACTGCTGGTACCGCTGTTGAGATCAATGAAATACTTTATTGTACTCCTTTGATGTAACTTGCGACAGCCCTCTTATTTCACGCAGGAAATGATAAAACTACTCTTTTGTTTCGATTTTCGGCCACGCAAGAGGTACAGGGGCGAAAGTTATTCTTTTTATAATCTTTCCTCCTTTTAAAACTGTTTTTGCTTGTTTTATTTTTTTCCGAACCAGGGTAAATATTGTGGTTTTTCAGTCGATTTTAAGCTGGAAATTCTTGCATTATTCTTAATTTAGATTTAAAGACATTTCAGTTTTAGATATAGATTTCTAGAAAGCATTACGGTAGCTATAGTTTGCGCAGTTTTTTACGTTTCTGGGTTATCATGCCAGTAAACCCATAGAAAGTGTGGTCTGTGGTCAATAATTTTGATCTTCAGGAGCCATCATTAAAAATCAATAAGAAAGCAGAAATTTTTCCTGTCATTGTGTGGAAACTGCTGATCAAATTGAAATCTTAACTTTTTATGTTACCACTATCTTTATTTAATATATATCAGTAAGCAGCATTGCATTATAGTCTAGCAACATGTTGTCTTTAACTGTATTTAGGGCGAGCGTGTTATACAAGAAGAGAGAATTAGAGTGGAAGCAGAACGCCGAAATGCTGAGGTAAAAAAATATCCAAGGAAAGGATGTCTCCCCCTTGGCTGTTCCAGATATTCAGATAGTAGGGATTTTAGACAAACATATGCATCTCCACTCTGCGTTGATAATATCATGCGTTAATAATATCATGCGTTAATAATATCATGCGTTAATAATATCATGCTCATGTATGTTCAAGTGTTATGCTTCCTCTGATGCTCATGCTTGTGGGAAAGGCTTTAGAGGAAACTCTGTCAACTACTAGAAATGCAATACATGTAGTTTTTAAGTTGTTCTTTCACCTTAACAGAGAGCTGATTTTGATAAACAGCAATAGAATAATGCCTGATGCAAGAGAAATGTCAATTATCACCAGTAAAATTTAAAACGCACTCTCATCTTGTAGGCAATATGTGAGGCAAGAGCAGGGCTACCTCATGAACCTCTTGAGAGTGAAAACACCATAACCCTGAGAATCCGTGGCCCAAGAGGAAATTCTATCCAGAGGACCTTTTTTGACTATGACACCACACAGGTAAAACTGCTTATCACCCAGTCAATGAGAGAATTTTTGAAGGGTTTTTCGATCATGTGTCAGTCAATACTCTAATCTAGATACCCTGAGTTGAAGGTTAACTGGTGTAAAGCATCAGGGATGGTTTGCAAACGAATTACCTGCAGTTGCTATCTATGGTAATACGCGAAGTTAATTGAATGGTTCAAATTCTTGAGGTTCTCCAATGTAGGTGGCCGCTGTGTTTGTTTGCTTCTTTTGAACTCCAGGTCTAGCACGGAAGATAGTGTAATTAACACTAAACAGTGACAAAGTTTGTGGAAAGAAAGAGGTCAATTTCCCAAAGGGCTAATTAATAAATTACCACCTTATATAAACAGATGAAAAATTATAAACCATCTTGATAATATTAGCGTTTTACCCGACTAAAAGAAGCCCCTGGTCACAGATTCATCTTTCACTGTTCTTCTATTACTTACCTTGAGTGAATACTGTGCTAAAGCTTGAAAATGGGATGAGATTGTACTTAGCAGCCTGGCAAGTGCTTCACCGACGTCATCTTTTTTTTTTAATGATTCAGGTGCTTTTCAGGACGGCGTTTGCATTGCTGTCTCTACCAAGCCAAGACTTTGTTCTTTATAGACACCAAGGGCCATCCATCCATAACGATGGTTCCTCTTTGTCTGAAATTTCCTTAAACAGTCATACTGTACTAGTTATAGAGATGCACGACGAATCAGATCCATAGCCAGATTTATCGGTTTTCTTCGCGGAGTCTTCTCTGAACCAGTTTCCGTTGTCGTAATCATAGTGCAAGATTTATAAATCATACTTTTTCAAAAAATTGTCATATTTTCATTTGTACGATCTGCCATAGCAAAATCTGGTGCAAAGGATTGTGAAAAGCTAGTTTTTTCTTTTTCTTTTTTTTATTTCCTAGGCTTTTTCATTCATATTCAATGAAGGGAAAGTTTTATCTTACTAAACCGATACGAGAATATATGGGCTAAAAAATACAAGGATCGTAAAGGGCGTAGGAAGCGTGTGTGTGTGTATCGGAGGAGGGGAGGAGGGGATGATTTGCCTTGTACACTGATCTTGCACTTTTTTTTTAACTGAATGTTCTACCTTAAAAACAAAAAAAAAATTAAAAAAAAAAACACATGATGACAATTAATCTAGGTTCTTTTGTAGGCATTTAAATTTTCCTTGGGTAACATGAAACACTCATATGGATAAAGATGTCAAAGGTAGCTGGGACCAACGAATGTTTCTTTTCAGTTCTCGTCAGAGTAAGCCCAACGTCACTCCCTTTATAAAAAAAAGAAACAAGGTGACCTTTTACAATGAGCCGTGGAATGTGGCATGTATTTCAAAAACAATGTTTGTGCGAACGAATCAATGTGAATATCTCTGGGATCTTGCAAATAATTTTAGCCTACGAATTGGCTATCAGAGTTTCACGCGCGCTCGCGTTTTGCTTCCTCTACTATCCCCGAGAGAAAATGAGGACCACTGGGACAGAAAGACGATTTAGAGACATGGGAACGAATTAGTGAGCAATGAATATTTAAAGTTTGATGTAGAGGGCTTGGGTTTATAGGATGATATTGGACTATCTATTATTTTGGCACGAGTTCGTACCATTATACGGCAGCTCATTCCGCCTGATACTTACGTTTTCTTTTGCAAATTTTCTTTTTTGTTTAATTTGTTATGTTGAAGCTTAAAAGCTTTTCACATGGAATATCTCCTGTTAGTGGAGTAAGAATCATTTTATAATCCTAAATTTTGGTTAACTTTATTTATTTATCTTTTTTCATTTATTCATATCTTTCCGTGAAAATTATTGCCAAGTATATAAGTTTGCGATAACGCAAACATTTTAAAATAGTTTAAACTTGTGGTTAATAGTTAAGATTTTGCTTAGCTCTAGCCGTTTTCTTCTTTTTCTCTTTCGTGAACACAAAGATTTCCACGGTAAAAGAAAATATGTAACGATCATTTTGCAGAAATAAATCAACTGTTGGTGTCATTTAAGTGTAACTTTATGTGTGTGAGGGTGGCTGGGGCGAGAGGGGCGTGACCTTTTCAGTTTGGATATACAACTGTGTGTTGGAAAGTTTCTCTTCGTAGTCGATTCCCCTTGGACGAGTTCTTCTAGGATAGTTAATGCAAACTATTGGTTCAATGATAGTTAAATCCGTTGATAACTTCCCGGCACTATCTTGAATTATACTCTTTTGTTTGGTATAGCTTGTTTTTTGGTTTGGTGTTTCCTAAGCACATTACCAGAGGTTGGGATAATTTGCAATGTTGCAAGATGGGGGAGAGCTTTCATTAATTAAAAAAAAAATCGTTAAAATTGGAACTTTATCGGCAAGATTTAAATTTCGAATAAACGCTGCAAAAAATATCCCCCCTCCCCCATCAACAGGAGCGATTATAGACGATTTACGGTAATTATAGAATTTATAACTTTATTTTAAGTATTATAATGCATGAGGTAACTGAATCCAAGAGAAAAACGTGAATACCTTCAACATCTCAGAAATATTACATACCAGCAAGGAGGATTCTTTTCGTGCATAGCTTTGGCCAAGTAATAAATGAGATATACATGTGCTCATTCTTGGGTTTTAAAGACGTTACTTAATGTAATATTGCACGTATTAAGACTTTGAGGTTACGTAATCTATTAAGACTTTGACGTTAACTTATTAAACATTGTGAGCATTTTTGATTGACAAGTTACGGCGTAAAAGTTACGACGTAAAACTTATTTGACAAGGTTTTGATTGACAAGTTATAAAGGGGATAAATTTTACGTCGTAAAAGATACGACATAAAACTTATTTGATAAATTACGACGTAACGTGTAGTCAAAATTGAATTTTACGTCGTAACGCGAAGCTCCTCGCTTTGAAGACGTTGAAAGTCCACTAAACGACGATTCAATTCTCGCCGTAAAATAGACGTCGGTTTATTTGACGCCATACTGTAGAATACAAGGTTTTAGGTCGTAAAATTTAGGACGTGATATCTGACAGAGGAATCTGATCCCCTTGAACATAAAAAAGGTATCAGAAAGTCAAATATTTGCTCAAAGTGTTTTGAGCAGTAATGAACGCCATAATGAACGCCATAAATGAACGCCATAGTATGACAAGGTTTTGATTGACAAGTTATAAAGGCGATAAATTTTACGTCGTAAAAGATACGACATAAAACTTATTTGATAAATTACGACGTAACGTGTAGTCAAAATTGAATTTTACGTCGTAACGCGAAGCTCCTCGTTTTGAAGACGTTGAAAGTCCACTAAACGATGATCGAATTCTCGCCGTAAAATAGACGTCGGTGTATTTGACGCCATACTGTAGAATACAAGGTTTTACGTCGTAAAATTTAGGACGTGATATTTGACAGAGGAATTTGATCCCCTTGAACGTAAAAAAGGTATCAGAAAGTCAGATATGTGCTCAAAGTGTTTTGAGCAGTAATGAACGCCCTAAAAGGTGTCAGAAAGTCAAATATGTGCTCAAAGTGTTTTGAGCAGTAATGAACGCCATACTCCTTTTTATTAGTTGTCATTAGCCTACAACTTTGACACAATGAACTGAAAAAAGCTGGATTTGGAATGGCCTAAAAAAATCGTGCTTCTTCGAGAGGTGGAACCTTCGCCGTTGTAAATCCTGCCTTCCAAAATTGGTGCCATGATGATGACGGCAAAAAGGACAAGAAAGGGTTACTTGCACCAAGACTTGACAAAAACTATGGAGCAAAACTGGTGTTGCCGAATGAAAACTGGTTTTCACCCAAAGAACTGCAGAAAACAACCCTCGAGTCTTCAAATGCTTTAAGGACAAAGCGAACTCTGCTATGTCTTATAGTGTTCCTTTGCCTTGTGTCAACGGCAGCACTTGCGCTAACAGTCTTGATGTTGTTCGGAAAGATCGGCGATCGATGTAGCTGTCAAACGAACCAAGGTAAGGATTTTAGAAAATATGAGGAACAAACTGACTGAGAAGTCTTTTAATTACAAATTACTGGACGTAACGAGAACGATATTAAGGATGCAATGCCCAGTTTGGCTGTATTACAAACTTGTACACTCGAACGTTAGCGTTCGAGTGAAAAGGAATTCATCAAATATTCTCGGCCGACGCAGTCAGTCAGAATTTCTATGAATTCATTCATTTTTGCAGGTTTACGCATGGCAGGAAAAGCATATGACTCATCATGTGAATAAAAAAAGTGAAACTTTCGTTACTTCTTGTCGCAAAGCGTAACACCGCCTTATTACTTGTGACAAAAGTAAGTGCTATCGGGTTTATTTTTCTAGTAGAGACCTTGAACTCAGAGACTCACAGACTTACTTTCTGTCTGTGGTTTGGGTTAAGTGAAGGTTCCTAGCTCACGCGCCGATCATCATCCGCCTCTGAAATCCAAACCTTTCGGATGTTAATCGCCATGTTTAAATGATGTTCTTTAGTTTATTAGACCTGACATAGCAATGAGACGAATACACGTTAAGAAATAACGTCTTTTACATGGGGATTTATCTATATTAGAAATCTGCAAATCTTACACCAAAAACAATTTCTGTCGTAATAAGTTGACGCGTCTTACAACGTACCAAATGAGTAATAATGAGTAATAATAATAATACCTGAAAAGAAACTTTCTGCCACGAAATAGTGTCTAACGGGTACATTGAAGGCATGGCCTGTTAACCGTTAAAAGTCAAAGTTTAAAAGTTAATTCAAGATAAAAAAAAAATGTTTTAGATTTGACATAAATGAAAACTGTGGCATGCTCAGTTTACTTATGAAGAAAATTAAGTCCAGGAATAATGAGTAAAGCCAACATACAGTAAGCCGTCCATGCAGTCGGAACAAAAGAAATCGTTTCAACCTTACCGCTCCATTTCGTCTTACTTACTCGTCTTTTATTTGCTTTCATATTTGAGTATTATCCATGGCTACCCTTGTTTATATTGGTATTTGTTGAGTATTGCAATATTAAGTTTCTCATCTGCTTGACTCCCTCATTTCATCAATTCTTAGAAAAAAGCCGGATCCATTGTTTGAAAATTTGCCAAGTCACGATTAGTGATCAAATCTCGAAAATGTTCGTCAATTTTTACGGTTATCATCGGAACCTGTGCTTATCTACTCAAATCATGAGCTATACTAATTATCTTTTGTTATTTCTCCCCTACTTTCAACCTTAAGATACTTTTGCATGTGTCGATTCAAGAAAGCACGCGAAATGATCTTGACCCAGCTCTCTAGACGGAAGTGCACTCACAGATCTTGTATCTGTATTTTCTATGTTTATAGTGATCGGAATTTAGTGAAAACCACAGCACGAATAAACGTTAAAAATAGTCTTGAGCTGGTAAAACAATCTCCTAAAACGGAAGCGCCTTTCCGGATTAAAATTCATCGATTGTCATATATCCCGTTGCACCCAGACTGCCGTCAATTTGACAGCGCTATCGGCAAAATTGCTTCTCATTCAGATGTTTTAACCTAAAGCGATCTTTGTTTGAATAGTGCATTATTTTTTGGATGTAATAATGAATTGGGCCAATCTTCTTGTGATTTCCTTCCATACCCTTTTTTCTTGATTGTTAAATTTATTTCTGGGAGCACCGTCTTTACCAAAAGTACAAAAGCTTCGAACTGAAAAGGCGAAGGCGCTACAAATATTTTTCACGGCTCAATGAGTGTTTTTTCCGTTTGGCTAACACATCTCACGACATACAAAAGATGAAAAATGCGTCAAACGTTTATTTAACGAGTTTATGAAAAGTAAATACTTCGACGAAAATAAAAGTCCAGAATTTTCTTGGTGGGAAATTACGGACAGTTTCAAGCTAAAGTTAAAACATTATCTAGTTCAAGAGACCAGTTTCTCGAAAAGCATCTTTTAACCTAAATTATGCATATAACAAACGTCTTATTCATACGATCAAATCATCCGACGGTGCTTATTCACAAATGAAATGTTTAAGTCAGTGTTTCTTTTAATTCAATATAATTTCAATATATCAACAAAGTTGAAATGGTAAATTGGCCACCGTTACGATTATAAAAGCTGACGTTTCGAGCGAAGGGCTAATGCTCGAAACGTCAGCTTTTATGATCGTAACGGTGGCCAATTTACCGTTTCAACTTTGTTGATATTGTGAAATGATTTCGTTACCCCCACCGAAGCAGCCCCAAACAGTTTTTTTAGAAACTATCAACCTTTATTCATTTCTTTCAATTTGCCCGTTTCTCGAAGAAAGGATCTCAGATTTGTGTCTTTTCTTGCGCTGATTTAGAGGCAAACAGTTCTAAAACTCAGAAAAATAAGTTTTACGAAGCCTAGTGGGCCAATTTTGGCCCATTTTTCTCTAAGTTAGGGCTCTTCGCCTTCAAATTTGACGCTTTATCAGTTATTGATAATTAATGATGTCCACGAATTCTGCCCGATGAGATCGCTTAAAAAATATGTTCATTACCAATTCATGTTCCTTCTTCATCAGTGGATTATTTTGATTGAACTAATAGTTCAACAACTACTTTGCTCAAACTAACGTGCAAGGACCGTCTTCATTCCTACCGTATCGTACAATGGCTGACTTTTCTTAAAACGTCTATTGGACAATTGGTTTTCTTTCCTTGATTGAGAGCTAGCGTTTTTGAAAGACTCTTCTTTGGCACTCCTTGTGACGATCAAATGCGGACTGAACCAAGCGTGAAGAAAATAAAAAAAATAAAAAATTAATTAGACCCATCCCTCCCAAAAATCATTTTAAAATGCTCATGAAGAGTTTAAAAAACCCGAACGAAATGTTGTCATGATTACCTTCAAATACAGTGTTATAGAAAGCTTATATACGATAGTTTTATAAACTGAAAGTAAGAAAGATAGCGATTCTGGAGCAAAAGTTCTCAAAACTACTGAGCGAACAGGTAAGATGACTTCAGTTAAATGCTTGGGAAAGTTACACTATACCTCTGATGTGGAGGTAGAAGCTGATGCATACCCACAGAGATTTCCTTGAACGAGCCAAGAACGAACGAAACGCACACATATAAGTCAGAAATGAGAGGCAATTCGTTTCTACATTACTTGTTCATTTCTGAATATTCTTCGGAAATGCTACGCCGAACAGAGGGTCTATTTAAAACCATATCAGTGTGAAGTCCTACAGATAAATAATCAAACAAGGCAGGAAGATTTGTTTTGACCACAGGCAAAATTGGCGCGAAAAAGTGACTCGAAATGCAATCCTCCTTTCTACCCCCATGGTTTACATGTTCTAACTGTGTTAAAAGGAATCCCTTTTTCTATCTTTGGTTGCAACAGGTCGTCTCAGCTAACATAACTAGCAAATCTCAAACTGAGCTTATCGTAACGGTAAGCGGTTTTCCATGTTTTGAGTTGAAAATGGACTATAGAGAAAGTTTCCATTAATTCCTGACTAGGATTGAAATTCAAGTCTAATGTTCATCATTCCCTGTGCTTGCATAACACATCGCACAGGTACCTGGTGCAGAAACCGTATTCCCTTGAAATTATTCTCGACATCCATTGTCCCATTTTGACCTTTCTACCAATGCCTCAAAATAAATCAACAAAGTACCTAGTAATTATAACTATCGTCATCTTTTCAACAAGAGAAGGCCTCGCGTTTAACACAATTCTTACGAATTCTCGTCAATCTCTTATTGAAATTGGCCGATTGGTGCGATAAATTCCAAGTGCTCAACTGCTACCATGGTAACCTCCTCTCAATATACAATGTTGATTCCTTATTCGTTTTCCAGTTCAACCAGACAGCTACGAGACTGCTTCAACAAGACATTAATTCGCTGAACGCCCTTGTGAATGATATGAACAAGACATTATCAGACGAGGTGGGATGACATAAATGAAACCTTACTCTACTTTCAAGTTAATGGTAAAAAAAGGACAATGATCGCTTTATATTCAGAATGGAATGAAGCGCTATTAAACAACACTGTCCTTTCGTCCCTTAAGTTTAGTGAAATTAAAAAAAACTTGCCGATTTGGTGAAATATGATGTAAATTTAATGTATCCTCGTACGTACACTGATAATAAAACAACTCCAGGGAGGGATAGCCCTGGAAACAAATTCATAATTTTATATTTTGTTCCCGCATTTTATCGCCATGTGTAGTGTGATAGAGTTGCCCCCAGCCCAGGACTTTAACTACTTCCTGAGAAAATGCTCATGTCGCAAATTTTGCATTATAAAATAAAAACAAAAACAAAAGCAATCAAAAATCCGGAAACTATCCACTTCATGTGATTATTATGCCAATCGTTCCTTAGATGAACCAAATCAGTTTATCTGGAGTTAGGGCTTATACGGTGGCCAACCAAACAGAGGAGATTTTAAACAAATTTAAGAACCATACCGAAAGCGAAAGCTCTCTGATATTGGTAAGTACAACAAAATAATATATAGATCTTAAAAAAGTTTGAATGACGAAGTCATTGCTTTCAGTGAGCTTTGAAATCCACGCGTCCTCTTCGTGTAAATCGTATTCGAATTTGCCGTTTGAGCTTTACTTGACAAATTCAGCTGATCCACCCCGTCCGATTTATGTTATTTGCCCGATTGAAGTTTCAAGACAGGAAAAAAAAACTTATTAATCTTATGGGACGTAAGTGATGAGAGTTGATTATAAATTAACAGCTCACTGAGATCGTATTAATTACAGTGAGAAAAACTCCTCTTAAACAGTATATTGACAAATGAAATGAACTTGTCGCACAAAAAGCGAGTATTTGTAATTTGAAGAGTGATCAGTTTTTATATTGAACTAGGACAAAGACTCCTTATTTTCCCTTTCTGTCTAAAGCTACATTTCAGCATCGGCAAATAATCAAAGCCGGAAAACCTTTCTGCTGCATAGATAGGAATTCTAAAAAATCAGGTCTGATGACCTCGGCAAAATGTCATCGTTAAAATGGGATGGGTGAAACATAGCTGTACCCCGTTTTAAACATGACGACTTGCCAAAACATGTTCAACGGACAATGATGGATTTGTCGCATTTTTTTTTTTCAAACAGTTGAAAAACGCGACAGATAGACTAAACCGAGAAGATGTGAGGCTGAGGAAACTTTTGACAGAATTTAACACCACTCTCTCTAACAAGGTACTCAGCGAAATTTCCAGATAACTAAACAAGCATAGCTGTAATGCATTTGGTTGCAAGACTCCTGACGATAATTAGTTTTCAACTGGCATTTAAGCCGAGATGATGAAACGGGGGCTTCGTCTTGAAGAAGTTTCTTCGGTTTCTTGGGCTGAGATAGCGTTTAAAAGGTCTGATCGGAAATTTTTTATACCCTGACGGTGTTCTTCAAGGTTGTATAGGGTCGGGAAATTTGTGCAAATTTTTTAAGGCGGGAAAGAAGGGAAGCAAGTTCGCAAGTGCCGGCAAATATGGGATCCAGAATGAGAGTTGCTTTCATACACAAATAAAAATTGACTCCGGGAAGGAAAATGTAGCTGAAGGGTATAAGTCATCAGAAAGTTTGTAGCCGTCATTTGTACAGTATGCGCAGTAATGCCTCTTTATGTTTAGATTAGCTAAAACAGGTACATAAATTGTTGCTTATTAACAATGTGGCAGATAGAGAATGTGAGAAAGCTCCAGGGCCCTATTGGACCAAGCGGTTTCAACGGCTCTCAAGGACCGATTGGATTAGCCGGACCTCGGGGATTCAATGGTACACAGGGTCCCCAGGGGATGATAGGCCCGCAGGGTTTTAATGGATCACAAGGACCACCAGGACCACAGGGTCCCAAAGGAGCAGGTGACTTCTCCCAGTGTGAACACAAGACTGAGGATTTGACTGCAACCCAAGATCAAATCATCAGCAACAATTTACCAAACCCAGTTAAAGTGATCCTGGGTGAACCAAGTGTAAGTCTACTCAAAAGAACAGATTCACGACTATATTCTCTTTGTAATTACCTGAATTGCAGGGATGGTTGTCAGACTGTTTTGCATTATCTTACCTCAGATAAAAACCTGGCTCTTTCAAGTTATATTTAACAATTATTCGCCTCAGGTTCGGTGAATATCGTCGAATAATCCCCGAGACGAAGTCGAGGGGATTATTCGACAATATTCACCGAACCTGAGGCGAATAATTGATTTAGTATAATTTCAGTGCTCAACAACAGAGAAATCTCTAAGATCATAACATTTTAGTAACATTTATTAACATTTTAGTTTAAAATTCTATATAAACCGCGCGGAGCGGTTTATGTAGCGTCCTATAAGAAACCGCTCGACCAATCAGATTGCTGGAAACTCTTTGCTCAACTGTGAAATTATCCTAAAAAGTGATACGCCAATGGCTAATATTGTACTTCATGTATGTTGGTCCTTTGTATCAGAAGTTAGATATATATGTTAACATTGGCATCCTGGAATTAAGTCTCCAGAATAAGAGATAGATCATAAATCAATGAACGGGAGCAATTAAATGTTTTACTCTCTTCATTTTTAGTCATATAGTTCAAGTTTGTTTTTCTTTTCAGGGTAAAAAGATTGTTGGTGTCTCATGTACAACAAACCGTGCACAGCTTTATCTGCTAACGTCCGAAATAAACCCAGCTAATGGTCAGTTGCATTACACTTGTAACTGTTATGGTCATCATGGAACTGGCCAGATTGATGTTCAATGCACCATGCATTACTGGGAATGTCCGCTGACCACATGAACTCAAAAACGACTGGTGTTGTGATTGGGAGGAGAAACTTTGCAACCAGTTAGTAGGCCTTACACGTAGTTTCTAAAAAGAAATATCAAAAACAATTTTCGCAACATGTTAGCAAATTTTCCGTTATTTAATCTTCTACAGTTTCTTGTCCCACGAAAACGTGAGGTATAGTGACAGTCGCGTCAGAATGAAAAGTATCTCGGGTATGGTGAGGCAAAAAAGATAAATATTTATGAGCCCAAGTGTCAAGACGTCTTGAAGGAAAAAAAAGCGAAATAAAAATGGCTGCTAACGCATTTCAAAGAAAGATCTTAGGTTTAGAGGACTTACATACATACATACATACATACCTACATACATACATACATACATACATTAGTTGACAACTCCCCATGGGGGCTTTTCAGGACCAATTCCCACCCATCCCACCCCAGGGGAGGACATCCACAAAACAGCAATCTCGTGCATCGGAAATTTACGTCTCCTACCCCCAACCCTGCAGGAGACGGGGCCTACGGTTTATTCGTCCTTATCCGAGAAGACTAGAATATCTATCCATTTTTTGATTATAGAAAGGTAGCAAATTCTCCTCACTTATTTTAAGACCATGAGTATCGGTCCGGCCGGGGCTCGAACCTCGACCTCCCGTACAACACAATCTGGCGCTCTAACCGGGAGACTTCGAGTTGGAGATCCAAGAAGGGGGAAGAACTAAACAATTTCCCTCATGAGGAAATTCCACCGAGTGTAACCCAGTTCTCAAGTACCATGCGATTTACATGGGACCTTACTTTCCTACTGAGACACAAGAAACCTTGATCAAGAAAAAAAAAGCTCGATATTGATTATTTCAAGAGAAAAGCATTAATAGGGGTACTTAGCCTTTTACCTTAATCCTTTCTCGAATTGATCCTTTTATCAGTGACAAGCTAGGATTTCTTTAACCCTTTTAGGTTACTTCCCACCTTCAGAGGCCGAAAAATGGTTTTTTTCTCTTATTGGACTAGATTTAAGTTAGACATTTTACCGAACGTTTACAAATATAAAAAACTGAAAATATCAAAAAGCGTCAAACTCATTTAGGGAAACATATTTTTAAATAAAAGTTAATAAATCAGGAAGGTGTCATAATCACGTAAATGGGCGAACCCCCCGTGTGAATAATGCGGCATTTTCACGTTATTTGCATATTTTGTTTTACCTCGGGCACTTGATAACATTCACACGTGGAGGTTCTCTGCTAGTAGAAAGTCCTTTCTCATAGATGAAAAACATAAATCAAAATTAGTGAGGAGTCCTTCGGCAAAGAAAAGGAAAAAACCGGCCCAAAGAATAGAGAAATGGCACCATTTTGTCCGGAGAAAAAAAAACAATCCTGGCACTTCTCTCCACTCCAAATTGCGAACAAAGAAGTCGCTAAAGAAGTCACTTACATTTGTCGTACATAAGGTTAAGTTTCCTTTCAATAAGTACCGGCCTTGATACAAAACATAGGCAATCGCCTCGAATCGTATGAAATCGGGAATAAACCTATACCAGGGAATTCATTCAGCGATAAGGGTATTTCTTAAGCTGTCTGTAGATTCATTGTTTTGCTTTTCAGCAAATTTTCAAGCTTTACCCTTTTTGCCGCGAGTTTTTCCTTTGCCAACTTTGCCCTTTACTAAATGTTCAACAAAGCGAGATAAAAAAAAAGCGTGAGTGCTATGCGATACTTTTCCCGAGAAAATCTTGATCCATCGTCCTTGACGCCAGTAGGTCCCGTCCGGAATTTTAATTATCCTGTTAACACTACAATAAGAAAGAATTTTTTGCAATTCTTGCACAATTAACAGTCGCTTTGATGTATTTAGTTTCTTTTAATAGTCTAGAATAATGCAAGTGGGATATCCAGCGCAGCAGTCGTGGACATTTTTATGTGACGTAAGTACCAGTCGCGATTAAAATTATGTTAGAACGTGTCAATCAGTCATGTTCCGGCAGCACTCTGACGTTCATCGAACGACGGGTGGCCGTCACCGCCAAAAATACAAGGATGTCAAACAGATCAGTAAATACAAAGATGGTTTAAGGATCAGCTACAGGATAGCATAGCTAATAAAAGAATGGCTTGGCCAAATTATAGACAGTTTAGTTTTCCTTCATGAAACAGAACATCCTAAACACAAATAGTTTAGCCAAATGATAAACGGTCTAGTTGCCCATGTTGAGTTGAACATGAAATTGTGAAATGGGCTAGTTAAATTGCGAATAGCCCAGCGCTCATTTGCAATACAGTACACAAACGGTATGGTGTTGCGTCAAATGACTCAGGGTAATATCGAGTAGCACAGCGTACGCACAAACGGTGTAGTGAAATTCGATATGGCTCAGCGTAATGTCGAAAGGTACAGCGTACGCACAAACGGTGTAGCGTTGCGTTGAATGGCTCAGCGTAATGTCGTATGGTACAGCGTACATGCAAACAGTGTAGCTTTGCGTGAAAAGGCTCAACGTAATGTGAAATGGTACAGCGTAGACACAAATGGTGTAACGTTGCGTGAAATTGCTCAACGTAATGTCGAATGGTACAGCATACATACAAACAGTGTTGCGTTGCGTGAAATGGCTCAGCGTAATGTCAAATGGTACAGCGTACACACAAAGAGTGTAGCGTTGCGTGAGATGGCTCAGCGTAATGTAGAATGGTACAGCGTACATACAAACAGTGTGGCGTTGCGTGAAATGGCTCAGCGTAATGTCGAATGGTACAGCTTACACACAAATGGTGTAGCGTTACGTCGAATAGCTTTTCAGAACATCAGACGCTCTAGCTGAACATTAAATTGCTTAGAGTTACACGAAATATTTCGTTGTTGTGGCCAATCGTCGAGCTTGCTTGTGGCGTGACGTAAAGGCTATCTCGCCGAAACCACCAAAAATACAAACCGCAAATGGAACAGCGATCTGCTGGGAGGCATGACGTCATCGAATGTGATGACTGGCGCGAAACCATCACATAGTGTAGTCGCCATGTTTAAGAGTCTTCACTTCGCCTTGTCGTAAAGTAGAGGCAATTCGGTAGGTTTCTCCTCTTTATTTTTCCCTGCATGGAAGCGTTAATTAAAATAGCAACGAGACTGATTTCCACCCCGGTTTGGCGGCCTCCCGGTTTACCACAATCAGTTTGCACGCGTTGGTGAGCCTGAATGTTCATAGAATTAAGTAGTGTTATGACTTGCATTGAATGTCGATTGCCGAGCTCTCTTCTTCTTTTCTGACTCGCGCTTACTTTTCACTGAGAGTTTAACTGCAAAGGCTCTTTGAACATTGCAAGAGCGCGTGAGAAGTTGGATTTTGTGTGTGTCTTGGACGCCATGGTAAGAAAACTGATAGGCTTGATCTGTTTTGTAATTTTTCAATAAAACACGTAGTTACGTATGATGCACGATCCTCGCAGTAGATAGCGCTATTTAAGCAATAGCGAAAATCAGACCTGAAAAAAATCAGGCCTGTACCGGATTCGAACCACTGACCTCTGCGATACTAGTGCAGCGCTCTTACCAATTGAGCTAACAAGCCAACTGGGAGCGGGCCGATAAGTTGATTCGTAATAAACCCGTGAAAGTGATAAATCAGTACAATGAAATATATGAAGTTCATATATTTTGAACTGCGGTATTAGATACGTATGATTGACGATCGTGCATCATACGTATCACGGGCCACGCAGGTATGTCAAGCAACTGGTGCTTACGCTAACGTAGCTTTCTGTGCGCGCCAAATTCTACTCGTTGCTTTGTAGTAAAGTCTTTCGCAATATGGCCAAGGTTGCAGAGAACGTTAAGTACGTGGACGACCCCCAGCAAGCGCTTAAAGAAACCTTAGCTGTGTTTCCGGTTAGCTAATTAAAATCTGAACAAAGACTAATCATCGTGGAAAGGAGATATGTTTTCGGACAGTTACCGAAGGGGTTTGGAAAAAGTTTAATCTTTGAACTGCTGTGTAGAGTGTTCAAATTCTTGAGCTCGAAAGGCCACGGATTCTCTTCTAGTCCCTTGGTCATTTCACCTCTTTTATCGATTGTTGAAGACCAAGTTAAATACCTTTGATGATTGGGAATCGATGCTGCTTTCATTGGGGAAAAAAAAACCAACTGGACCAAGAAATATTGGATTGTAAATGTCAGCTTAGTACAGGGTTATCTACCCACATCTAATAAACAAAAGTTTCCACGTTTAGCTTTTCCTTTTTTTTCAAGCGAAGATCACATTAGATTTTGGCCTGGCGTGCACAAAAAGTTGCGTAAGCGCCAGTTGCTCGACATACCTGCATGGCCCGTGCGACGAAATAGCTTCACGGGATTGGAAAAGTTACAGTTACAGCAAATTATACAAAAAATCTTGAGAGATTTAGGCTTACATCTCATCTAACGTTTAAAGCGACATATCAATGTTTGCAACCATTATGTTTTATACGAACCTCGCAAACTTTCAAACACGTTCTCTTGTGATACCTGCGAAAGTATTCAGTATAATTTCCGGTGAGATTTCGCGGACAATCTGATCGATATCTCTTACATTGTGTAACGAGATTGAAACTTTTCACCTCGGGCAAAGCTTCGTCGCACAGCCCAAACAAACATAGCGAGCAACAGAGCTTGTTGTATATGTGCGTGTTAAAACACACGAAAGGACTCCAAAGAACACTTGACTCTGATTGGGCAGAAAAACACAAAGATTTTCTGGCACCAATCAGATGCCAGAACGACTGCGACCGTTTGGAATTAGTCTTGTAAGACAATGTCCCCAGGGGCTCTTCTGCTCTTAACTTGAAATCGACTCAACCCCTGGGTCTCCGAGGATGTGTAGACCCCCAAATGGGAAAAGAAGATCTAACCGGTGCATGCAGGGAACTTAGGTCACGGAGACAAATGCCAAAACCCGATGGAGCGTGCCCCTCACAGCTTGAATGACGAGCGCATTTCCTACGTTTTCCTTGTCTGTTATTTGTATCGACTATAAATTGATTTGCATAGTGTTATGGAAAAGCCGAGCTAAAACAATCGCCCGTGTTATGATTGGTGCATATTTGTGCTCAAATATAGTTTTCTGCTACAAATTTAAAATGAAAACAGGAAACCAGAGAATTTATCCAGTAAAAATTAGGGAACACACAGCCGCTCGAATCCGGCCAATATACATGTATGTAAGAAGAGCCACAAGTACATTTCTGTTAAGGACACAAAAACCCAGTCATATCGCCACTGCTAATTTGATACTTTTAAATTCAGTCAAATTGTCACGTTAACACTAATTATTAAAAGTTGGATCATTGGATAATGCAATTCAAGACTTTTTATTGGCTTAGCTATATAATGTATGAGCCAATATACCATAATCTAAGATTTGTACATTGTAACATCCCGTTTCTTCTTACAAAATAAAGTCGAGAAGATTTGTCTAATATCTTAGGGGCGTTTTTTTTCAATAAAACAATTATTCCACTCGCCCTTGTTGGATATGAGATGATAGATAGCCAACGAGGCGCGTAGCGCCGAGTTGACTATAATCATCTCATATCCAACGCGCGCTTGTGGAATAATTGTTAATTATCCAGTCTTTTTTTTTCTGTACTGTCGAAGCCGAATTCATTTATGCTAACAGACCTAGAGATTTTAAGGAGATCACAAATATCAGATTTTCTATTAAAGAAACATTGGCGATCTTTTGTTTTTCCACGTCCTCGTTACCGCTACCGTCGTGGTTTGCGTTAAGGTACCTAATTCTTACACTGTCAAACAAAATTTCTCTTTCTTAAACGTGTTGCTTTGCTACCAAAACAAACAAAAAGGTACTTGTAGTTAGCATTTTGGCGCAATTTCCTTTGTGGCGCGAAATTGAATACGGTCACAATGACAAAAACAATGTATCTATATGGACGCTCAATAAGGCTACAATTCCTAAATATCTATCAGGTGCTTATACAATCCCTTGGTGGCAAACTTCGGAGCAATGAGATGAATTCATAAACCAAAGTTGGCAGACAACGTGTATAGTTTTCATCATCAGTCATCGCAGAGCGACAGATTCAGGCACAAAAAATGAAACAAGTTAATTTTCGTTAGAGGCTGCTCAACATTTACAATCTTTTATCCAAAACAAAGTTGCAATTAATTATCAACACTCACCAATCGGTTGATAGCGCGCTGTAAGATCGAAATAAAACCGACTTTCAAGATCGAAGACCGTAAGAGACTAAGCACTTTTATTAGTGATTTTCTTTTGAAATGATCAACACCGAGATCGCAAGTTGCTGGAATGCTCTGTCAGAGAACTGAGTAACACTCAGTGGAGTGTCGACATGAACGAAATTGTTTAGTCCTTCCTCCTTCTTGGATCTTCAACTCAAGGTCCTTTAAACCTAAGACCTTTCTTTAAAATGTGTTAGCAGCCGTTTTGATCTCGCTTTTTTCCTTCTAGACGTTTTGACACCTCGGCTCATAAACATTTATCTTTTTTACCTCACCATAACCGAGATGCTTTTTATTCTGATACGACTGCCACCATACCTAGCGTTTTCGTTGAACAAGAAACCATGATAGAAGATTAAATGACGGAAAATTTGCTAACATGTTTCGGAAAGTTTTTTGGATATTTCCTTTTGTAGAAACTACGTGTAAGGCCTTTTAACAAGTTGCAAAGTTTCTCCTCCCGATCTTTTTTCGTGTTCATGTGGTCAACGGACATTCCCAGTAATGCATAACACACTTAACAGAAGCCTGGCCAGTTCCATGTTGACCATAACAGCTACAATGGTAGAACAACTGACCATTAGCTCCGTTTATTACGTGCGATAGCAGATAAATCTGTCCGTAGTCTGTTGTACATGAGACACCAAGAATCTTTTTACCCTGCAATGAAAAAAAAACTTGAACTATATGACTGAAAATGAAGAGAGAAAAACAATTAACTGCTCCTGTTTATTAATTTATGATCTATTTCTTATTTTGGAGACTTTGATTCCAGGATACAAATGTTAAAATATTTATCTAACTTTTGACACAAAGGATCTATATACATGCAGTACAATATTAGTCATTGGCGTATCACTTTATATAACTTGAAAGAGCCAGGCGTTTATCTAAGGCAAGGTGATGCAAAACAGTCAGACAAACACCCCTACAATTCAGGTAAATTACAAAGAGAATATAGTCTCTGAATCTCCTTCTAAGAGTATACTTACAGTTGGTTCACCCAGGATCACTTTAATTGGATTTGGTAAGCTGTTGCTGGTGATTGGAGGTTGATTTCCAGTCAAATCCTTAGTCTTGTGTTTACACTGGGAGAAGTCTCCTGCTCCTTTAGGTCCCGGTGGTCCTGGCGGTCCTTGTGATCCATTAAAACCCTGCAGGCCTATCACACCTTGGGGACCCTGTGTACCATTGAATCCTCGAGGTCCTGCTGGTCCGACAGGTCCTTGAGAGCCGTTGAAACCACGTTGTCCAACGGGACCCTGTAGCTTACTCTCGTTCTCTAACTGAAAGATAAACCGATGTCTCTTTTAAAAGAGTTTGTTTGTTGGTGGCATGTACTTCATCGCACATATCCCTGCCAAACCCTAAATGGCGAGTTCCTAGGTGCATTCTTGACGGTATGATCTTCGTTTAGTGACCAAGACAACCACGATGAGAAGAACAAGGAACAAGAGGAAACAAGATTGTCTCATGATGCTTTGCATCTCCGTTCGAACAAATTTAGACCCTTTAACGTGATCCATGTCAGGGTTTGAGTTCGAACAACAGCTAAATATTTGCACTAAACCATAGGGTTTTACATTTTACGCAGCCCAGGACCTGTTCTTTTCCAAAAACAACCATTCTTTTCTAAAAGTATTTAGCAAGAGAATATAAACAGTCCATACTCTCTTGTACTAAGCTACTATATCTTTCCAAGAATTTATAATTATATTCTCTTGACCCCTCTCAATTTATAAACCTGGGGTCTCATCATCCGATGATGAACACATTAACGCGCAATAGTATTGTTGTTAATAAAGGGTGTCCGTCTAGTCTCCACAGTGGCAAGAGCAAATATGATGTTAGAAGTTTTCTTTTGGCGCCAGAAAGAGATCGACCGTGGCTTCGCTACGCTTTCTTCAAGGATTAATTAGAGGTGATTAAAGTATTGAGGCTCCATATGATACCTTCAAGTATAAAGTGATGTTGATGGCGTCAACTGTTTTTTCGAACTTTCCGAAAAGCTCCGTTACCGTGTCATTATTTCACAAGTTATGGCTTTTTACATGATCGGTAAATGTAACAAGCCTCTCACTTTTACATAAAAATAAAGTGTTACCGAAGTAATACCATTTAGACGGAGTAAATGAAGGTATACTCACTTTTACTTTCGTTTCAGACATCGCCATAACCAACTTCTTTTCCGTGGCATTTAAATTTTCCTCCAAGCGTTTGAGCCCAGTATTGACCTAAGGTGAGCACAATTCTGAGATTAAGAGGTAGTTCACAAGGAGAAGCGATAAGACAGTTTCATAAAAACTTCCTCATTTATCTTTGATTAGCTCTCCAAATAGACGAAAACCTATATGTTTCCTCTGGAAGATCTATAATTTCGGCTCCGAAAACAAAGTCATCTCTGGAACACCTCGTCATCAGGTCAAAGTCATTCCAAGGACCTCTACTCTAGCCATCCCGCCAGGGAGGTTGGGAAGAAGAGAGGAACAGGAAACGTGTCTGTTATTAGTAATATTAGCAGTATTATCACTACAATCACAGCCGGCTCTTCATCCTCCTTATAGCCATCACCGTTACAGCTTCTCTTCTACTTGTCGTCATCATCATTATTGCTACCAAGTTTTGTGATCATACGGGATTCCATAATTGAACTCTAATTAGAGAAAACGAGTCATGCAAAAACAAATTCACAACCTTACCGATAAAAGGGAACTTTCAGCATCATTCTTGAAATCGTTGAGGTTATCTTCGGTTTGATTAGCTAAAGCGTGTAGTGTTGTCATCCATGAGATAAGGCGATCAACCTATCAAGAGTCACCAATAAAATGATTGGAGTTATAATTCAGGATGTATTTTCGCAATTTGCCTCAGGGAATCACGTAGTGGAATGTGCTCCGACTAGAATTGGAGTATATCCGGTGGTATCTGGCCCCATTAAAAAGATAATTGCATCCACTTGGTTTGAAAATGAACCAAAATTTCAAAGATGATAGATTCTTGAAATCGATTAAGCTAAATTAAGTACGTCTTGTTTTATTTTATCTACCGGCTGTCTGGAACTATTCATGTTGATTTCTTCCACTCTCTGATGTAATACGGCAACTGAAGAGTTCAAACTTAATACTTTCTCTTGCAACTAGAAAAAGGAAAAATATTGACAAATAATCAGCAACTTTTACCATTTCATCTATGATGTTGTAATCCTGAAAATTGCATACACCTATGACAACACCTACCGTATTTCTTCACCTATAAGCCGAGCGATTTTTTCAGTTTTCGACCCAAAATTTTGGGAGATTTTTCACGGAGAACGGGGTTCGGCTTATAGCCGAGGGTTTTACATTTTAAAAATATACAGTTGCTGAATAACTTTACCCCCCCGGCTTGTAGTCAAGTTAGCAATGAAGCAGAAGTAATAAAACACAACAAAAATAACTTCTGAATATTGGTTATTCACTTTTATGAAATTGGTGGCTCCTAAAGGAGCCGTTTGACGGATACGTGCAAGGGCTTTCAACCCAATGGTTTACTCGCCATCCGTTTCGTTTTCGCTGTCTGTGTCGAACTCGTTCTCTTCTATGTATTCATCATCTACTTCTGGGGTTTCCTCAGAGTAGACCACGTCGTCCTCTGTTCCGTCCAAGGCATTGGAAATACCGCAGGTCTTGAAGGATTTGACAACCATCTCTTCGGGTATCTCTGCCCATGCTTCCTTGATCCACCTGAGGACAAGATTTCTGCTTGGCGCCTTCTTCTTCCCAGCTGGGGTAAACTCAAATGGCCCAGATGTCATCCACGCCAAGTACTTTCGGCGCACATTATCTTTAAATGGCTTGTTTAGGCACTTATCCAAGGGCTGTACAACCGGGGTTAGGCCACCAGGGATAACTGCGACGTCAATGTTTCGCTGCTTCAGGTCATCTTTCACGGAATCGGTCAAGTGAGCTCGGAATGAGTCCCACACCAAAAGGGAACGCTCGGCACGGGGCAAACTCTGTCGAATCCATTCTCGGATGCCCTGTTCATCCATCCACCCTTTCTTATGGAAGGAAACACGAAGAGGATGCGGCACAACCAGATCTCTCGGTGTACGGACGCCTTTGAAGATGACTTTCGGTGGCACCTTTGCTCCATCGGCAGCAACAGCAAGAACGACGGTGAAGCTCCGCTTTTCCGCTCCGCAAGATTTTACTGGCACTGTTCGGCTTCCACTGAATTCCAGTGTTCGGTTCGATGGCAGCTCAAAACGCATGGGTGTCTCATCCATGTTGTAGATGCGGGATAAAGGGTAGTCGGCGCGTCTTCTTGCTGCAATGACGAAGCGATGAAAGCACACAATGTTCTCTTCGAGATCGGCGGGCAATCGCTGGGCCAGAGTTGTTTTGGTTCGCATGCTGACCGAGTGGCGTCGTTTCCATTTCTCGTACCATCCACGGGAAGCTTTGAAAGCAGGATCATCGGAGAGCTCTTTAGCTTTAAGGCGAAGGATCAATCCACTCACCGCAATACCTACGAAAAATAAAATAACAATCTTATTTTGCTGCGAGATAACCGTAGATTCGTGACTGCAGCACTCTTTTCGTGACATGTTATGAAATTGTCATGACAACAACATATTTCTGACCAATCAAAGTCTCTGTTTCCCACGCACTGAAAGACGATATCATTCAACTCTTCAAAAACTCTTAAAATTTTAGACAGAAAAGTAAATACCAACCTTGTTCTCTTTGCTGTGAAAACCACTCCATCACTTGCTGGTCTAGTTCGGGATATTTCGGAGTGAAACGGCCCATCGTCGCACGTTTTGCAGACATCTTCAGCTCTCCGGAAAGAATAGTCGCCTGGTCTCTTCTCCAGCGTCGTACCATGGACTCGCTTAGTCCATATTCTCGAGCGATTTCCGAGTTGTTTTCTACCGCTTCAGCTTCCGCGATAACTTTTATCTTGAAAGCCATACTATACGAGGAACGGCGTGCTTTAGGCATGATGATAAAAAGTGACAGCGACGAAAGGTATACTCGATAGATTGATACTTTGAAACGTTTAACTGAGATTATTATTGTTGTTGTGGTTAATCTGTTGTCGCGTGGTAGTATTTATACAGTTCGTTGGATCAATTGATATTCATATCTCTTGATTGGTTCGCTTTTTTTCTTTTGTGTTTATTGTAATTCATTAGGTTTTGTGTTTAGTGAGTCAATTTCTTATGTTTTCCGTGAGGTTCGCTTGCTCAAATGGCCAGTTACAATCAATAATTTCGCTCTCGGCTTATAGCCGATGGTTTTACCTTTTTTTTTGGGCAGCTTGAGTGTAGCGTAAAGACCCTGAAAGTCAGGGTCTCGGCTTATAGCCGAGATCGGCTTATAGGTGAAGAAATACGGTATATCGGATTTTGCAACAAATGACAAACTACTGGCGAAACGTTCCCGAGCAGATCTTTTGGTCGGACAAATTAACAGGTGAATCTCTGCTCGATGATTACCCGAAAGCAAACCTACCTCACTTCTTGTGTTTTCAAGTGTCTTGTTAAGCTTTTCAACGTTGTCTAGTGACGTGTCCAGGATTGATGATAACTGGGTCGTCTTAAAGGCCAGATTATCGCTCTAAAGAATAACATAATCAGAAGAGTATTATCATTTACACTTATAAATGAAGCCTTGCAGATGAAGAGGGAAGAAATCCTTTACTCTGAAATGTAAATCTTTCTCCTGACCTTTTCCACGAAGGATGAATTAATGGTCGTCAAAGATTTTTGCAACTTTGCGTTTGCATCTTGCAGGTTACTTCTTGTTGAATTTAACTCCGCACCGAAGTCCTCAAGTTTTGGCAAGAGCAGACGAATCTCCATCAGTTCTTGGTTTTTCTCTTCCTGAACATGCCAAAATAATACGGATATGGGAGAATTAAATCATACTCTTGAAAACTAGACATTGCAATCTCAAAGATGAACGCTCAAATGCATAATTTGAGTTACTTATGTGCATTCTTGTTTAACGACTCTGTGTCTCTATACCTCTTTTTTGCTGGCTATTATGGTAAAAAGGAGGTAAAAATTTTCTACCGGGGGACCAATCCTGTGATAGTACAATCTAAGTAACTGAACCTGTATATGTTCCTTTTCCTAAAAATAAGAAAAGAAGTTTGTCTCTCGGAATGAATCTCGACAGCTGTTGACTTGAATACTATGTCGAAAAAAGACTAGGCGCTGCGTTGCAGTCGCTTGTTAATGCAATGAAAACAATCGCGGCACAAGTGTCTTCGTTTCAATATCTTCCTCGACGCCCCTTAAAAAGGAGATCTTAATATACTTAAATTTATTTATCTTAGAATAAAGAAGGCCATTAGAACGTTAGGTCTACCAGCTTGCACTTTTTTTTTAAATAATTGGCCCATAAATATTCATATTTATTTTTCGATTCAGAACTGATTCATCCATGCGCTCCAAAGTTTCCTTTCCATTTTACATTTACTTACCAACCGTATTTGAAGACTTGTAACATTCTCCTCCAACACCTTGATCCTGGTTAATATTTCAGGGAGTGAGGCAATAGCCAAACTGCGAGTGTCAGGGGAATCTCCTGGAGAAACGAGGAATAAATGCCACTTACTAACCGAGTTCGAAGTCTATATGTTAAGTTTTTCCGCTTATTTATCGTACAAGGGCGAAGGCCATAAATCTGAACAGAAAAAAAGAGTTTTGGTAACTTACAATACGGACCGAGAAAACGAGGGTAATAAGACTTTTATCATGTCTTTGAATAATGGGGGGAGAAGGATTTCGATTCAAACAAACTTTTAAAGTCTTTAAATTTCTCGGGTCGTAGGGTGGAATTGACCAACCTACCGCACGTACTCACTGAGAGATAGTACAGCAACACGTCTCCTTGATCCACGCGTGAACAAGAATCAACTGTCTTTAGCTCTGACCAGATCAGAGGAATCTGCACATAAATATCAAATAGAATAACTCCTACGCGTTTTAAGTCGTATTACACTTGTAGTGGTTGGAATATTTTTTGGCGACCATTTTTCTCCACAAGCGCACTGTGAACTTTGCCACTAATGCCTGTTTATTTCGATTTGACTGAAGTCCTGCACAGAGTCACGAGCTTTAAAATTGCAGCAGCTTTTAATAGCCCATTGCCGAATTACCCTTGGCGTCTTTTTCAAAACGAGGCCTGGTGCTCAACCATTCTTGTGAAAAAGGAGTTTAATTTGGATGTGAATGAAAGCTCAAAATCATATGAAAGGATGAGCACCAGGACTCGTTTTCAAGATGAGGCCAAGGGTAATTCGGAAGTGGGCTATTACTATGGGTTAATCTTTATTTCAATCTTAAAAACACGGGTAACTAGATTCTTTGAAGAGAAAAATTGAATGAAAATATCATTTATCCACTAATGCGACCGCAGTGGAAACGCTGCCTCGGTTTAGTGACCACCATGCTGTGATGTTTGCTAAAATCATTAGCGGAATGAACCAGACCTAAATGAAAAAAGACGTTTAGAGTCTATTCTATGTGAGCTTTTATCACTTTTCCTTGGTTAACAAGTTCAGAGTTATCTATCGTAGGCCGTTCATAAGCTCACTGTGGTTTGAGTTCTTTAGCTTAATGACTATGATAATTTACGTCTTAGACGATTAGTTCAATGATTCATATTTTTTAATTATGTCAGTAATTAAAGCTGCTATGGTAATTTCTAGGAATAGACTTATAAATTCATATGAGTATCGTTCGAACTTCCACGTACACTCAAGATTGGAATACTCCTTTCTAAGATCTTCTTGATGATATTTTCTGTGCCTATATTCCTTTTATTACTCGACGTTTCGGGGTCATCGTGACTCCATTATCAAGAGACTAGTTTAAAAACATGCAAATAAGGAAAGGTACAAGAATAGCATAAATTAGACACACAAGGGCACACAAGGAAATCATCTTCTATCTACAAACACTACCACCTCCAGCACAATAGTGAAATGCCTGAACGCTTGATCGAGCAATTCAACGTCATCACGAAATGTAACGGCAAATTTGATTGCCTTGTTAATGAAATGTTGTATATTCGCATGCGTAAGCCAACACTGAACGTGCAAACGGATTCCATCCGCGCCAAGGTGTTTGTTTAAGCCGTTCAGTCTAATTTATGCTATTCTTGTACCTTTCCTTATTTGCATGTTTTTAAACTAGTCTCTTGATAATGGAGTCACGATGACCCCGAAACGTCGAGTAATAAATCTTTCCTGGTTTTTTCTATGCCTTTGCTTTAGCAAATCCCTGCTGATCAAGTATATTCCTTTTGCACCAAGTGCTGTAAACAACAACTCTTGTCATTTTCACAACTTGTCTGTTTGAAAGTGTATCAAAATTCAGAGTCTCAGTATACATAAGTATGAGGATAATATAATTAGCACGGACCATTTAATTCTAACTAGATGCGTTGCTTAAATTTTACCCAAGTTTCCGAAAGTTTCCTAAATCAGAGCATTGACCCTCGCGAATTCAGAGAAGAAGGTTAAAATTTAAACTACATTATTTAATGAGAAAATTCATCAAGGGAGATAAAACCTTAGAAGAATGTTTACTAATTTAAGGTGTAACATGCAAATTGTTCATACTCGTGGATAGAATAAATGCAAGAATTGGCGTTAAAATGAGTAATAAAGACTCTCATGGTGTACATCTGCTATCGAAATTGTTTATGAGGAATTCATCCATGCCGGAGTATTTGTAAGCCTTCTCTGAATCTAACCAATTTTCCAAATGAAGGGGGGAAACCGGGCAAAAAAATTGGCACATGCCTTAGCAAGACTTTTAGATTCATCACGCATATTGACTGGGTTATGAATTCTAATGCAAATTATCAATAAAAAAAAGTGTGTGCTTTCAACGCACATTCAAACGAGACCAAACTGGCTTGTTTTTACCAGTTTTACGCGAATAAGTTTTTCATGAAGGAAACTTTCTTTTACAATGACGTTTAGTTTAACTTTAAGACATCGGAAGAATGCTTCTAATACCGAAAACACCATAACCTGAAATTTCGCCAATCACCTTCAGGAATGAGACCTGCAACTTATTTGTTTCATAATCTGTGTATCATCAGTGCCTTTTAAAAAGAAAATTATGTGCTAACCTTCGTTAACGGGACAGCTGCAACCCTTCAATATTCCTCCAACGAATATCATTAGAATCATCACTAATATTACAAAAGTCAGCAGGCACACAAGAGTCAAGAGGGTTAATTGTGATCGGTTTGATCGTACAGGAGGTCTTCTCTTGACGTGTGGTTTACTCTCATTTTGTGCCTGACGATAATTATTCGTCACAGCAGGAGGAGGATTATCTGCGCAGTAATTCAATGGACGCGAAAATCTCGAAGGCGGTGGTGGACTGCTGTTTTCATAAATCCAGTCGTCGAAAGTTGGGTTAACAAACATTTCCCCACCATGAAGATCCATCTCAAACCTGTTTTTTTTTTTTTGTTAAACTTTCAGAAATGTCGGCTGATGCGGTCTTAAGAACCCTTTTTTCAATGAACGCGCACTTTAGGTCCGGCGATTCACTTCAAATGATGTTTCATTAAAATTAAACGTTACGCCTCGTATGACGCCTTTTGTACTTTAAATGCTTGAGTAATCTCATTAAAAAGGAAAAATGACTTTGACTATGCACGCCATTTCATGCTGATCCCACTTAAGCTCACTAATACCTGCGCACCTCCATGAGTGTGGATCCAACGTATTGATTTGCCTCGTTTTTATGAGATTTTATGGATCAACTTGTTAACTTAATGTATTAATAAACATCTTAAAGAGCGGCAACTGCTCTTCAAACACATCTAAGGCCAGGCGCAGAAATGAGAAAAGAAAGTTTAAGATTTGAGAACGTGACCGCAAAAACTTCACCGAAAGCCAATATCGAAAGAGAGAGCCGCTTTCCGACAGGCCTCACAAACTTTAATTTACCCAAAGGGCGGCTATTGTACGGTCGTTATTCTGTTGAAATGAATGAAACACTTCACATGCTTGATTACTGACCGGTACACATGGCTGAATTCCAGAGCTGGAAATTGTTCGTCTCGTCCGAAAAATGCTCCAAACTATTTGACAGCAAATTAGAAGTCTAAAAGCCTTAATACCCATTATATTAATACCCATTATATTTGTTCACTTATTTAGCTGCCAGGAGAGGATTACAAATGTAAAAGCTAGATGCTGCGATTGGAGTAAACGGCATACAGCTAAGCAACTGTTGGATCAATTTGAGACAACAATAAGTGTAAAATGTCTCATACCCATGCTGACCTGGATGGTTTTCTCCATCGCAATTTATAAGCCTTTTCACCCTTCGCCAAGTCTCTTACAAAAAGTAATAAAATGAAAGAAAAATATTCAACGATCGAATGCCGTGGATATTGTTGGAGTTATCGCCAAGTTCTTAATTACAAAGTTTGCAAGACCGTGCGAGGAATTAATATTAAGACTGTGAAGCTCTTGTTTTGATGTTGGGGAGAAAATTATGCGTCTTTCTACCATTTTTTCATTTGTAATACTTTTTCATTTATCACTATGGAGAGACGGGATTTTAAATTGCAGGTGTTTATTTTTGAAAAAATCAGTTCTTTAGCTATACTGTGATAGTTCACTTTGTACACAACGTTTTCATAAGTTTGCAAGAATTATAAACGTAGAGCACAATTAGTGATTGTAATAGGACTGAGCGCCTAGACCATTCGGTCTGTACATAAGTGATAAAATATGCATACTCAGCTAAAAATTCAAGTCTGTGAAGGTAGATTCATTTGAATGCGCTCACTGTACAACTGCATCTAGGAAAGTTTTCTTTTTCTAAGAGAAACAAATGCCGGGGGAGAACGTAATTACATCTTCCAATAAATGAACGAGAACATCAGTTTTCCCAGTGGTTTGATACATTGATAAATACCCAATATGTTTGGGATGTCACATTTATTCAAATTCTCTTACGGCATCTACACCTCTCTACTAAAGCTAAGGTAGTCTTCTCGACTGCACCACTCTCTAATATTATGCTATTTTTAATAACTGATAATTTCTGATGACAAAGTTTCTCTCATAAAGTCCAACTAATTCAATTTAAAGCGTTGCAGAAGAATGTAGTGATGACGTCTCGGTTTTATACAAAAACATAAAAGAAAACAAGAGCACTGGTTCCCTTTCGATTAAGATCCGCGATTAGAGACCTAAAATAGATCTTCCGTGTTTTTTCTGTCTATTTCGTATTGCCTGAATCCTTCCTGAAGTGAAGTTCAATGCTTTGTCTTCTTCCCACTTCATAATGGATGACATCGCCTCTTAGTTGTCAAGGGACAAAGCCAGTAATGCATGAAGCATTGAATGCTTATGAAATGACGCTGTGTTCCATTGAATCCTTGAGGTCCGCCTTGTGTACTTTGACATTCCGAACTTAGAAGATACAGCAAATGAAATTGAAAGCCTTGTTAATTCTGGTGGTAAGGATCTTTAGTAATAATTGACCATCCAATCGATTATAAGATTCATGGAGTATCTATATTATCAATTTGCACTTGCTAATTTAACTTGCCGCCGCAAGAAATCTTGGTGATTCGTTGCAATAGATACAAGCTATAACCTATGATTAAGACAACATTGCTATTTAGTTGGCATGATGGTGCATTATCTAAGCAAGCAAAGGCCTATTCCAGTATATTTTCATTTCAGATTCTCCTATCGCTGAAATCACACAGCAGATGTTTCTGGATGGTTTACTCACTTCCTATCAGCAGATAGGAACAGGATTTGCTCAACAGTTGTTCCAGTTGTACAAACGTTTCGAGTTTCGCTCTCTATACAAGGTCCAGGAAAAACTAGCAGAATTCGAACGACGAGCAGTCTCAGCTGCGCAGGGAACAGGCAATCTCCAAGGGGTTTTAGAGCTGACAAAAGCACTTCAAGAAATTGATGATATCCAAAATAAGGGACAGCGATGCTTCACAAAATTTCGCGACACAATAACCACGCACAAATGGACGTTTGACAGCGCTAAAAACAACGTGGTATGTGGGTATTCCTTTTTATTTATTTATTTATTTATTTTTTACAGTGAGCTGTTAAATAAAGCATATGTTTTTTATTGCTGTTGTTAGCGTTGCTATTTCTTCGACTTAACTGTTTCCTTGTTTGCTCCTGTACTTATCATTATTTTTCGTTCGGCTGTCAAGCCCCCTTGGAATGAGTCGAAAGCTCATTTTTTCCAGTTCCTTTATTCGACTGTTTCATTTTGTTTTTCTTAGCAAACTTTGCCTTGTTTCGATTGTTGCTGTGGAAAATATATTATGCTCTTTCATTTCTTTGAAGCACCCTCATACATTAAATGTCATCTTTATTGCTATAAAATGTTTTTTTTATTGCTTCTTCTTCATTTATTGCAGATGGTCGACGAACTCCATAAAGGCACTACGAGGATTTCAGTGAAAATTTCGGAGAGCTGCGATCGCTGTTGTAACGTGCGCATTTTAAAGGTAACAACTGCATAAGTCAGATAAATTATGCTGGCATAGCCTTGGGCATAATGTTATAGTCAGAGCATCAAGTATCGAATGATTCATTTTCATATTATATTACTGGAATAATTTACCAAACTCTGCTAAATATGTCAAGTCTCGGAAATGCATCAAAAATTAGCGTTTAAAGGTTGTGCATGCCACTCATGTTCTACGTAGAATATTTTAATTCAGTTGAAGAAAACCTTTATTCCACTTTAAAACTACAAATGTTATTATTTAAGAAAGAAAGAAATAAATAAATACAAAAGTGAAAGAAATACCCACCCGAATGTAGCAAAACTAATCGAGTCGGGTGGTTGCAGAAAATATTAGAATATGTCAAGCAGGTTGGAAATAAAAATTACAAGATTACAATATTGTTAATTTAGAGAAGTGAAATTGGTTTAAACAAGTATATAATAATGCTTAACAAGGAAGCAAATAATGTAAATTAAAGTATGAATAGTTTACAGTAGGTTATTGATATAGAAGGTGCTATTTTAGTTCCATAAGTTCAGTAGTAATTTTAGCAAATGACTGCTGGACTTATTGTCTTTATTGTTGAGTAATTTTAACAAAAGTGTATGGACTTTTTTGCTAAAAGACCTTTTAGGAAATGAGCGCAAGCTACATGGGAGATTATTCCATACCATGGGACCAAGTCTTGAAAATGAAGACAGTTGTTAGTTAAGCCTTGATTTGTTGACATAATAATTGCCAGCATTAGAAAATCTCGTATTGTATGTGTGAATTTTATGAGATTGAGTAAAGAGATTTGATATTTTAGAGGGTGTAATGCCGTAATGCTGTAATGCCAGATGATAAATCATGCATTTGGGCAGCCACACTTTTAAGGTACATCATGATAACCGGTAAAATATTTGCAGGAATAAATAGTGGTATAGTATGAGCTCTGTATTTCATACCATTAATAAATCGAAGAACACGCTTTTGTAAAAGAAGAATTTTGCTCATTTGAGTTTCAGCGGCTTGACCCCAAGTCACTATGCTATAGTGTATATAGGGAAAAATCAGAGAATAATAGATTTTGAGGAGTTTGTCAGACGGGACAAAACGTCTAATGTTGGCGATTACACCTACAGTTTTACTTATTTTGCAAACTATGTAATTAATATTATGTTTCCAACTTAGAGTACTATCAATAAGGACTCCCAAGTACTTCACGTATTCCTTATTTTCCATGGAAGTGATAGTGTTAGTATTGTTATCAATTATTTTTAAGTCAATAGTTGAATTTTGAATTTTTAAGTCAATAGTTGAATAATAGAATATTTTAAAGAGCCGTTAATAAACATAGCAACACCTCCCGAAGCCAAAGGTGTTGGAACAATTTCAAAAGATTATCCAGCTATAGGTATGGTTTCGGTATTAATGCAAGATTATAATTTGTAATTTTAGTCTCTGTAATTCCAATAACAGTAAAGGGATAATCAAGTTCATTACGAAGATGAGTTTCAAAATTTTCAAAGTTGCGTTTCATGCTTCTAATATTAGCGTGAAATAGTGAGAAGCTAGAGCTAGACAATCGTTGTTTAAAGATGTTAAAGCTGTGCGGCGAATAATACTAGCTACGAATATATTGGTTTAAAAGATGAAAATCCGGATTTAAATTCTCATTTGTGTTTAGCATAAAGAGATCTAAATCGTAGATGCTGGAGAGTTTATCTAAATATTTCTTGGTTGGAAGTTGAGTTTCTAAACTGTTGTTAAGCTGACCGTGGTATGGAACAAAATTAACACCGAAATATGGTAATTCACGAAAAGCTTCTTTACGAGAAGTCTTGTCACACATATTTACCAACTAAACAATCAAACAACAAAGTTATCGGTGGCAAGTACTTAGCTTGAATTAAGATTGCCTCTCGGCCAGTCTTTGTAAGGCAGCAGCATCCTTGATCTTGAATACGGAAGAGTCAGTGTTTTTTCGAAGGCACACCACAGGGCCTTTCGTCCAGCAAAACTGAAAATGATGTTGTTCTTTAAACCTTTTCGAGTCAAATAACAGTTGTTGCATTTTTGGCGAGAGATGATCAAAGATTCTTACAGCCTCTAACGAAACCTGCCTCGTCAAACCTAGCTTGATTGGATCTGTCTTGCATGCATCTTTGCGGCGTGACATCACGTTTTCTTTGACCAGTCGTCGAGTAAACTTGCAAATAATCGGTCGAGGGCCGGCATTCGCGGTTCTTGTTGGGATTCTGTGGGCGTAATCGATGTCGTGTGGCGATACTTCGGCCCCGATTTCATTGAACAGATGAAGGCAAAGTAAACTTGGCTCGGATGCCGATTCCCTCGAGTTTAGTTCAGGGATTCCCCCAATCTTTAGATTGTACTGGTAGCTGTATTCTTGGAAATCGTCGACAGCTTTACCAATCATATCGACCTCGGCAGTGAGTTCGACAAGGCGACTATTTAGGCGGCGCAGCTCACTTTGGGAATGAGCTTGAAAGCTGTTAAAGTCGTCGAAACTGTTGCTCGTAAACTCTAAGCACCTGTCAGAGTCTTGTCCCAAGGATTGATTTGTAGCAATTGTAGCTTCACTTGTTGTTTCGGTTGTAGCTTCATTTGTCGGTTTCTTGATCTCCATTGTCTTCTTCAAGTTTATCAGTTCATCAGATAGTTCTTGAATTTGCGATTTTAAAGTAACATTCTCCTTCTTAAGAGCTTCTATTCTGTCTGGCATAATTACAATAAAGATATAAAAAGAGACGAGAAGAAAATACACTAATTTACGAAGATTTTGGCAGAGCTCGAAACGATGCGACCATATTGCCAGCTCACCGCTGACCAATTTAGTTTTTTTTGATGATCAAACTTTTTAATTTTTAGTTTTTTAGGTAAATAATCCTTTAATGTATACAGATATGCTTATGTATATAGTTTTTTTGATTGTTAATTTTTTTGGGGAATGTCGTAAATTTTTCTAAATTATATATTATTTGTCGAGTGTTTTTAACATGAGCCATCGGCTCGGATGATTGGGCAACCACTTCCTACATTATCGACTTTAAATAAATTATCATTATTATTATCAACAATTATCATTCGATGGATTTTTCCCCATTTTCATTGGCTGGGAGCCCACCACGTGACCTGCAAATAACTGCATACAAATAATAGTCTGCTCATGAGTACTACCGTCTAACTCCGTTTTTGCTGCAAATAATATTCTGCTCATGCGCAGTAGTAACCACGCTCTTGTGGTCGCTCTTGTGTTCCGTCTTGTATGTAAACATTATCAGAATCGTTGAACAACAAGAAGACCGTAACAACCATTACGGCAACCTCTTCGATTCCTGTAGCTGAGAGTGCACCGCAACCACTTCTCACAGCCTCTCGGGAAGAGCATATTCGAAATGAGCTAAGTATCGAGCAATCTAACACGCAGCAGACAGTTTATAATTTTTACAACTGCACTTTCAACTTTTAAAGTGAACTTTCAGAGATTGTGTTAAAGCTAATTCATCAATGAATACATTTTCCTTTTTTTCTCGGAATTCAAATCTTTGAAGACTGTCAACTTGTTTCTGGAAGTTTCAGCCATTTGGAAGCATACATTTTGCTAATTAACAGTTGACTGTACGTACAATTTAAAGTCCACAGAATAAATTATTTAACTGAGAAGGACACCATTTGATTTCTGGCAGCAGTACGCGCTTGCCGCTTCCCCCAAAAAACTGGAAACAAACTCGGTGATCGAATGATAAAACAATTATTGAACTCGGTTATCGCAAAATATCGTGATTTGTCAGTGTCTTGCAGATCACTTATTTGCCGAAGCCTTTGGCTTCGGAAAATAATTGATCTGTTCGCCACGGACAAATCACGATATTTTGCTCAACCTCGTCCAATAATTGTTAATTATACATCGAAATACTCGCCTCAATTTAACAATGCAATGTCTCTTTATTCACTCCAAATCTCCGAATATCAGTTTAAAAAACCTTTACTTTCATCAGACCTACCATCAGCAGGCAGACTAAAATATTTTCTACCCAACTGGGAACGGATAACAGGGGACCACTGGGTCCTTCAAGTGGCTTCAGGATATCTGATAGAGTTTACCCATACCCCTATACAATATCAAACCCCCCATATGATTCACACTTCTCTGGAACAAGTGACCTTGATCGATCAGGAAGTAAAGGAGCTCGTATCAAAAGGGGCAGTGCATTTTGTTTACCAAATCACTTTCACGACCAAGGCTTTATCAATACAATTTTTGTGCTACCAAAGGAAGGGGGAGGCCACAGGCCAGTGATAAACCTGAAGCCCCTAAACCAGTTTATCCCTTACTTCCCTTACGAGCACTTCAAAATGGAATCAATATTAATGGTAAAGGATCTTTTAAGAAAAGGGGATTTCTTGGTGAAGATCGACCTCAAGGATGCTTACCTAACAGTACCTATAGGGGAAGCCCACCAGAAGTTTCTCCGCTTCAGGTGGAAAGACGCTCTCCTAGAGTTCAGCTGCCTTCCCTTCGGACTAGCGAGTGCCCCAAGGGTGTTTACCAAACTTCTAAAACCGGTTTGGTCATTACTCAGACCCAGGAGAACTCGCCTCATAGCATACCTAGACGATGTTCTCGTGATGGCCAGTTCTGTGGATCTAGTGAAACGTCATGCCAATATGGTGCTGTCCCTATTAGAAAGTTTAGGTTTTGTCGTAAATTACACAAAATCTGTTCTAGATCCCTCAAATCAGTTAGAACTCCTATGCTTCCAGATCAATTCAGAGACCCTATGTTTAAGCCTCCCAAGGAACAAGGTCAGGAAAATACGGTCTACCAGCCAGTCTCTGTTAGAAAACCCGAATACCACGGTAAGGAAATTGTCAAAATACCTGGGCCTCCTGTCCTCTTCCATTCAAGTCGTATTTCCAGCCCCTCTCCACTACCGTTACCTCCAGCGGGAAAAAAATGCATCCCTGAAGGCACAACACACTTACGAAGCCCCAGTTTACCCAGTTTATCAGGCCTTACAGGAGGTAATGTGGTGGAGAGACAATCTTATTGCCTGGAATGGAGGGGCTGTGTTATAGGAACCCACAGACCTGGTCATAGAGACTGATGCATCCCTATAGGATTGGGGAGCTCACTGCCAAGGGGTATCCACAGGAGGGAAATGGTCCCAAACAGAAGCCTCTTCTCACATCAATTATCTAGAGCTTCTAGCAGGGTCTCTAGCCATAAAGTCATTCAAGAAGAACAGGGTAAAAGTCCAGGTACTACTCTTAATGGACAACATAACAGGCTTGTTAGCTCAATTGGTAGAGCGCTGCACTAGTATCTCAGAGGTCAGTGGTTCGAGTCCCGTACAGGCCTGATTTTTTTCAGGTCTGATTTTCGCTATTGCATAAATAGCACTATCTACTGCGAGGATCGTGCATCATACGTATCTAATACCACAGTTGAAAAATATATGAACTTCATATATTCATTGTATCTGATTTATCACTTTCACGGGTTTATTACGAATCCACTTAATGGTCTGCTCCCAGTTGGCTTGTTAGCTCAATTGGTAGAGCGCTGCACTAGTATCGCAGAGGTCAGTGGTTCGAGTCCCGTACAGGCCTGATTTTTTTCAGGTCTGATTTTCGCTATTGCATAAATAGCGCTATCTACTGCGAGGATCGTGCATCATACGTATCTAATACCGCAGTTGAAAAATATATGAACTTCATATATTCATTGTAACTGTTTTATCACTTTCACGGGTTTATTACGAATCAACTTAACGGCCTGCTCCCAGTTGGCTTGTTAGCTCAATTGGTAGAGCGCTGCACTAGTATCGCAGAGGTCAGTGGTTTGAGTCCCGTACAGGCCTGATTTCTTTCAGGTCTGATTTTCGCTATTGCATAAATAGCGCTATCCACTGCGAGGATGGTGCATCATACGTATCTAATACCGCAGTTCAAAAATATATGAACTTTATATATTCATCGTATCTGATAACAGCAGTGTCGTACATCAACAAAATGGGGGGACCCACTCCCCGATGTTGTCCTATCTGTCAAAGGACTTGTGGGATTGGTGTCTGAGCCACAACATCCTTGTCAAAGCCCAACACATTCCAGGGTTTCTCAATACAGAAGCAGACAGGGAGTCCAGGGTTTTCCTGGACACCAGTGATTGGAAACTGAACTCTGCCCTCTTTCGTCAACTGCTCCAAGCTTGGGGTACCCTGGAATTAGACCTTTTTGCCTCGAGACTGACTTACCAGTTGGACCAGTTTGTGAGTTGGAGGCCAGACCCGCAGGCACTTTTCACAGATGCATTCACACTGGATTGGAGCAAATTCAGGGCATATGCCTTTCCCCCATTTGCTCTGATTGGTCACTGTCTACAACAAGTATGCAGACAGAAGGTGCCTTACATAGTTCTTGTAGCCCCAGTTTGGATGAGCCAACCATGGTATCCCCTACTACTAGACCTATGCATAGATTTTCCCCTACTGTTCCCACTCAGGAAAGATCTTTTGTCTCAGGGACCCTATATCCACCCCTTAGACAATCTTCAACTAGCTGGGTGGCTTCTATCAACAGAGGTTTCCAGGAGACAGGAATTTCTGAACAATCTAGGGATATCCTCCTGGCATCCTAGAGGAAGAACACCTCTAGCTCTTATGCCTTAACATGGCATAAGTGGACTAGCTGGTGTTCTCAAAGGGTAACTGCAGATCCCCTTTCACCACCTTTGAACCATGTCCTTGAATTCTTCTCATCACAGTTTCAGGATGAGAAAGAATAGAGGTCCATCAATGTTTATCGGTCAGCTCTCTCATCTGTACTTTCACCCATTGATGGCTATAAAGTTGGGTCCCATCCTCTTCTGTGTCAAATGTTAAAAGGTGTGTATTACTTAAGACCACCCCAGCCCAGGTACTGCTCGACTTGGGATGTTTCAAAGATGGTGGATTATATTGCCTCACTAGGACCAAACGAGAAGTTGTCCATCAAACTTTTGTCTTTCAAACTGGTTGGGCTTCTCGCCCTTACATGTCCTGATAGAGCATGAGGTCTTTGTGCAAGGGATTTGAGGTTCCGGCGTTTTCTCCCAGAGGGTGTTCAATTTCAGCTAGCTGAACTGACTAAAAAAAATTAGAGTAGGTCAATCCCCTAAAACATGTTTCCATGCCAGTTACTCTGACAATCCCTTGCTGTGTGTTTGTGCATGCCTAAAAGAGTAGGAATCCAGGACCCAAGAATGGCGCCCATCTAACCCTGACCAACCAGACAGGATATTCCTTTCACACATCAAACCTCACAAACCAGTCACACCAGCAACTCTGGCTAGGTGGATGAAACAGCCAATGCATTTGTCTGGTATAGACACTACTAAGTTTAAGGGACATTCCATTCGCGGAGCAGTTGCTACAGAAGCTTCTAGACAGGGCCTTTCGATTCAAGATATCCTAGAATTTGCTAACTGGTCACAGCAGAATACGTTTATTCAATTTTATTATAGACCACGTTTTGATTCCTCAAGAGGGAGGACAATTTTATCTTTTGTCTCTTAATTACCGTTGAGTTGAAGGCTTTAAACATGCATTGTTAAAGGCAAGTATTTCGATGTATAATCGGGGATTATGCAAGCCTATTTATAGGTGAGGTATAATCTAGATTATAAGAGAAATACGAGACGAGATTTAACAATGCAATCCCACCCTTCCTCTCCCGCTTTACATCTTACTTTCATGTTCTTCTTATGCTTTCTTTCAGGTTCCGTTCACTTCAAAGACGGAGATTCGAGCGGGGCCTTTTGTTTCTATGGTTATGCTTTAAAACACTGTTGTATGACAGGGTAATAGTTGTCAATTTTATCTTTTTAAGAGACTTGCTTTCAATTACATCTCATTTATTGTCTTACATATTTTTATAATTAAAATATTGTTAAAGATAGTGGTTTTCAATTTTGTAAAAAGAATGTTTAAGAGTTGTTGAGGACTTTAAAATTATTAATAATATGAATAATAGAGCTATTAAAAAAGCAATGCGCCAAATAAGTTGTAAACATCCACTCAGACTAGCATCGTCAGTGATCTATTTTGATCTACACGTATTGAAAATGAGTCCGCTTTCTTTCTCTTTTCGACAAAAATTTGTAGGCAGCGCTTTTCACTTCCTATGCATTAATATTAACAAGCAGAACAAAGAAACACGCGGTGGTGGGGAGTTACGAAAACAAACGACATAATTTGAGCTTGTCAAAACGTAAATTAAACAACACTCCTCATCAGATTACATGCCTTTGTAAACATTCCTAAGCAAAGAAGCCCGAGTTCACGCAGTTATGCGTTTAGTTCTATTAGTTTTGCCAACAATACACACAATATAGAACACAGATAGATTACAGTAACAATAACGGCCAGACAACCACAACAGCCAGCGATAGCCAATTACTGTGGTCCCAAGAGTATTAAAATAGTAAAACGATTACATCAATAATTATGAATTAAGAACAGCATGGAGTTGGTGTTGTTTTCAGGCTACGACATGAATTACATTTTGAACAGATAGTTTTATAAGTCCTGGGATTGTCAGTGTCAGAGATCTCTTGAAGTGCAGTCGAATAATAACACATCAAAGCACGTTTTAAGTCATTTACATTGTTCATACTTAGGTTAAACTCGTCTGACAATGTATTCCAGATTCTCACGCCAGTGTTATGTTTGGTGTATATCTATGCTCAAAAATAGTTTTCTGCTACAAATTTGAATTGAAAACAGGAAATCAAAGCATATACCCAGCAAAAATTAGGTAACACGTAACCACTCGAACTGGGCCAATACATTTAAGAGGAGCCACAGGCACATTTCTGTTAAAGGCACAAAATCATATTGGCATTGCCGATTTGATACTTTTAAATTCAATCAAATTATCTAGGTAACATTAACTCTCCACTTCTTTTTATCAATCGAAGTCGGATTCATTTTTGTTAGGGACCTCGAGACTTAAAGAAGATCAATAATACCAGATTTTCTATGAAATAAAACGTCCACGCCGAGAACATGTGCTATTTAACCACAATAGGAAGCAACGTCATCTGATCAATGAAAACATATTCAAGGGATTCATAAATGGTAAGCTTAAGCTGGACATCGGGAGAAAATGGGAAAATTTTGTAATTACAAGTCATGCGACGAGCATTTACGAGCTTTTTGGGGATTTTTCGACCACTAACACACTGGTAGTCTCAGGGGCTCATTCACGTTCAACAGCAATTACTTCACAAACTCTGTTGCTAACTCTGCGCTAATGGCCATCTCAAGATCTGTAACTCTTCTCGCCCCTGCAAGTAAATGTCGCGAGAACAATAAGTCCATAAGGGGCGCAAGAGATTCACGAGAAACATATTTTAAAAATCGATGTCTTCCAAAGCAGATGTCTCCGACGGATATTTAAGATACGCTGGCAGGAGAGAATTACAAACAAAGAAGTCCTGAAGATGGCTGAGATGGAGAACCTCAGTGAGGATGTGCGATGGAGACGATGGAAATTTATCGGCCACATCATGAGGAAAGAACCAAATAATGACTGCAGAACTGCCTTAACCTGGACCCCAGAAGGGCGGCGAAAACGGGGCAGACCAAAGATAACATGGAGGATGACAGCAGAGAGAGAAAGGAAAAAAGCTGGATGGAAGAAGTGGAGTGAGGTACAAATCGCAGCGGCTGACAGAGCTGGTTGGCGGGATTGTGTTGAGGCCTTATGTGCCACATGGCATGAAGAAGATAGGTGAAGGTGAAGTGTTTCGTAGTGACTCGAACTCAATTCCCGATCAAAAAACAAATTATGGTTTGAATTCATGTGGCCAGCGGACATTCCCAGTAATGCATGATGCACTTAACAGTAGCCAGTTGCTGGCCAGTTTGATGATGACCATAACAGCGACAATAGTAATGCAACTGACCAGCTGAAGTTGTGTTGGTCGAGAGCAGATAGAGTTGAGCTTTGTCTGTTGTACATGAGACACCAGCAATCTTTTTACCCTGGAATGAAAAGCAAAGTTGGACCGCATGATTGATAGAAGAAAAAATACATATTCGACCACTCCTGCTTATTTTCATCATCTTTGATATAATTTTCTTTCACTCACTTCCTTTTTGTTTTCACGCATATAAGCACGTATGATTCAACGTCGGCACATTATGTCAAAAACATGGCTGCAAAAACTCAGTAGTTCATCTGCATTGTGGCGAGATAAACAAGCTGGACAACCAGCCCTAAACACCATGTAATTAACCGGGAATCATTGTGAATCTCTTATTTTGAATGTACTTACAATTGGTTCACCCAGAATCACTTTAACTGGTATTGGTAAGCTGTTTCTGGTGACTTTTTCTCGGTCTGCAATCGCATCCTTAGTCTTGTGTTCACACTGGGAGAAGTCACCTGCTCCTTTGGATCCCTGTGGTCCTGGCGGTCCTTGTGAAGCGTTTACACCTCGTGGACCTATTAATCCTTGGGGACCCCGTGTTCCATTGAATCCTCGAGGTCCAGCAGGTCCGATAGCTCCTTGAGAGCCGTTGAAACCGCGTTGTCCAACGGGACCCTGGAGTTTACTCACGTTCTCTAACTGAAAGATACACAAAAGTCTCTTTTAAAAGAGTTTGTTTGTTGGTGGCATACATACATACATACATACATACATACATACATAGGTTAGTTGACCACTCCCCATGGGGTGTTTTCAGGGTCAATTTCCATCCATCCCCACCCCAGGGGAGGACATTAACGACACAGTAATCTCGTGCGCGGGAAATTAATGTCTCCTACCCCTAACCCTGCAGGAGACGGGGCCTACAGTGTTTTCGTCCTTATCCGAGGAGACTAGTATATCGATCCGTTTCTTGATTATAGAAAGGTAGCAATTTCTCCTCACTTATTTTAAGACCATGAGTATTGGTCCGGCCGGGACTCGAACCCTCGACCTACCGCACAACACAATCCGACTCTCTAACCAATAGAGCTAACTGAGAGGCATGTACTTCATCATCACATCCAGGCCAAACCCTAAATGGCGAGTTCTTAAATGCATTCTTGACAGTACGATCCTCGTTTAGCGACTAAGACAACCACAACAAGAAGAACAAAGAACAACCGGGAACAATATTGTCTCATGATGCTTTGCATTTCAGTTGGAACAAATTTTGACCCTTTAAAGTGATTGATGTTTGGGTTTGAGTTCGAAAAGAGCTGAATATTTGTACTATACCATAGAGTTTTACATTCTACACAGCCCATGAGACCTGTTCTCCTCCAAAAAGAACCGTTCTTTTGTAGTAGTATTAAGGAAAAGAAAATAAACAGTCCATACTCTCTCGTATCAAGCTACCATACCTTTCCAAGTGTATATAACTATATTGTCTTGATCACTATAAACCCGAGGATCTCATCATCTCATGGTGAACACTTTAACAGGTAATAATTGTCAATAAAGGGTGTCCTTGTAGTCTCCTCCACAGTGGCAAGAGCAAATATGATTTTAGAAGTTTTTTTTTTGCACTAGAAATAAATTGACCGTGGTTTCGCTACGCTTTCTTCAAGGATTAATTAGAAGTGATTAAAGAATTGAAGCTCCATATGATACCTTCAAGTATAAAGTGATGTTGATGGCGCCAAGCAGATTCCTGAGGTTGGCATCTCCTTGAATAAGTCTTTCTGTGGTGCTGTTAAGCTTTTGAAAGACAAGAACGACACAATAATCTTGGCTGAACCAACGTGAGTTTTTATCATTAAGTGGCTTTTACTTATGCCGTTCTTTTAGTAGGAATAGGCAGGTTGAATGAATTTTCTTTGCATTCAGGGATGGTTGCGGTCTGCATTCTGGTCGACTTTTTTTTCGAACAAACTTTTGAATTTCTCAGGTCGCAGCGCTCGTACTAACTGAGAGATATTACAACAACACTTCTCCTTGATCCACGCCTGAACAAGAATCAACTTTATAATTTGGATATATCAACAAAGTTGAAATGAGAGACAATGAATATATGAAGTTCAATGTGAATTGTGGGTTTTATGTGCTTTTAAAGGCACCAATAACGTAGCTCCATTTTCTGCCTTTAAAAGCACACACAACCCACAATTCCTCTATTCACTCCGACGAAGAGCTAACGCTGAAAACGTCAGCTTTTGTAATCGTTACGGTGGCCAATTTACCATTTCAACTTTGTTGATATATCCAAATTATTTCGTTACCCCCACCGAAGCAGCCCCTAACAGTTTCTTTAGAAACTATCAGCCTTTATTCAAGAATCAACTTACTTTAGCTCTGAAAAGATCAGGGGAATATGCATGTAATATAAAATGAAAAGACTCCTCCGCGTTTTAAGTCTCATTACACTTGCTATGGTTAGAATATGTTCACAAAACCTTTTTTTAAAACAATCCATTTTTCTCCATAAGCGCACTTTGAACTTTGCATGGCACTGATCTCCTGTTCATTTCGATTTGACTGAAGTCCTGTACAAAATCACGAGCTTCAAAAATGCAACAGCTATTAATTACCATGGGTTAATCTTTATTTCAGTCTTAAGAACACAGGGAATTAGATTCTTTGAGAAAAATTGATTGAAGGTATCATTCATTCACTGATCTGACCGCAAGGGAAACGCCGTCTCGGTCTGGTGACCACTATGCCGTGATGTTTGCTAAAATCATTAGCGGAATGAAGCAGACTTTCATGAAAAACGAAAAAAAAAACCTTTAGAGTAAATTCTGTGTAAGCCTTTTTGTATTCAATCAAAGACCTACCGATAGGTGAGGCCTGGATTGAGTTCCCTCTCTGCTTATATTGGTTTGAGTTCTTTAGCTTTAATTTCCGACTTTGATAACTTACTTCTTAGTAAATTAGTTCTATGATTCATATTTTTTAATTATGTCGGTAATTAAGCTGCTAAGGTAATTTTCTAGAAACAGTCTTTTAGTTTCTTATGAGTATCCTTCGAACTTTTACGTTCACCCAAGATCGGAATCCTCTTTTCAACGATCTTGGTGGCAACCTTTTCTGTGCCTATATTTATTTGTTGCCAAGTGCTGTGCATTTAGCGATACCTATTAACAACAGCTCTTGTCATTGTCTCTGTTTGTCTGTTTGAAAGTGTATAAAATTACGGAGTCTCAGTAGAAATAAGTAAGAGGGTCACGGCTATTTTTAGCACGGAGCATTTCATTCTTGCTAGATGCATTGCTTCATTTCTACCAAGTTACCTAAATTAGAGCATTAACCCTCGCGAATTTAGAGAAGTAGGTTCAACATTTTAACTGCATTATTTTACTTGCAAATTCATCAAAGGCGATAAAACCTTAGGAAAATAGTCAATTTTTAGATGTAACATGCAAATGGTTTATACTTGCAGATAACTTAAAGGCTAGAATTGGCCTTAAAATGAGTAATAATGACTGTTACGGTGTAGATCTGCTTTCGAAATTGTTTATGAGGAATTCGTCCATGCTGGTGTCTTAGTAAACCTTCGCCGAATCTAACTAATTTTGCAAATTAAGAGAAACGGGCGGAAAATTAGAACGTGCCTTGGCAAGATTTTTTGACTGATCACGCATAATGACAGGGTTATGAATTCCAATGCTATCAAGAAACAAACGCTTGTACATATAAACGCTCGTTCAAACGAGATAATATGGCACGTCTTTACCAGTTTTAAGGCAAATACATTTTTTCCTAAAAGAAACTTGCTTTTATAATGATGTCTAGTTTAACTCCAAGAGAAATGAAGAATGCTTCAAATATGGAAAACATCTTAACCTGAAAATAATTTCGCCAATCACAGGAATGAGAAATGCAACTTGGGCATTTCACAATCTGTGTATTACCAGTAGTTTTTAAAAAGAAAATAATGTGCTAACCTTCGTTCACGGGACAGCTGCAACCCTTCAATGTTCCCCCAGCGAATATCATAAGAATCATCACAAATATCACAAAAGTCACCAAGCACACAAGAGTCAAGAGTGTCAACTGTGACCGGTTTGATCGTACAGGAGGTTTTCTCTTGACGCGTGCTTCCCTCTCACATTGTGCCTGGCGATAACTATTGGTTACAGCAGGAGCAGGAACCTCTGCGCGGTACTGCAACGGACGTGAAAAACTCAAAGGCGATGGAGGAAGGCTGTTTTCGTAGATCCAGTCGTCGAAAGTTGGGTTAACAAATAATTGCCCACCTTGAAGATCCATCCCAAACCTTTTTTTTTGTTTAAAGTTTCAGAAATGTCGGGTGATACGGTGATAAAGCTTTTTAACCCTTTCCAAATCACTCACAAAATGTAATAAAATGAAAGAAAAATATTCAACAATCGAATGCCGTAGATATTTTTGGATTTATCGCCAAGTTTTTAACTACAAAGTTTGCAAGACAGTGCGAAGAATTGATGTTAAGACTTTGGTTTTAAGATTTTAAAGCCCTTGTTTGATGTTTGGGAGAAATATGTGCCTCCCTACCATTTCTTAATCTGCACTCTTCTTTCATTTTCATTTATCATCATGAAGAGACCGGATTATCAATTGCAAGCGTTTATTCGGGGAAAAAAAAGCACTTCTTCAGCTATAAAGTGATAGCTCACTTTTCACATAACGTCTTTATAAGTTTGCAAATAACAGAAACGTAGAGCACAATTTACGATGGTCACAGGACTGAGCGGCTAGACTAATTCGGTCTGCGGACACAAGAGTGATTAAAAATATGCACTGCTAAAATTAAGTCTGTGAAAGGTGGATTCGTTTGAATGCGCCCACTGTATAATTAAATTTACAAAAGTTTTCTCCTAAGTGAGACGAACAGCGGGTGAGAATGTAACAACGTCTCTCCGTAAATAAGTAAGAAGATCAGTTTTCCCAGTGATTGATGGACACCCAATGTTTTAGATGTCAAATTTATTCAAATTCTCTTGCAGCATCCTAGCTACGGCTGACACTATGGCAGTCTTCTCAACCGCTCCACAGTCTAACGTTATGCTATTTTTGAATGTCTAATGACAAAGTTTCTCTTGAAATGTCAGCTAATTCAATGTAAAGCGTTGCACAAGAATGTGGTGATGACGTCTCGGTTTTAATACAAAACATACAAGAAAACAAGAACACTTGTTCCCTATCTATCCGAAATCAGAGATCTACAATTAAATTTTGCATCTTTTTCGTACTTATAGTTCGTATCGCCTGACCCCAACCTGAAGTTCAGCGCAAAGTCTTTTTTACACATGGTTGGCGCGCCATCTCTACGTTATTAGGGGACATAGCCAATAATGCATTGTGCATTGAATACTAATGATTTTCCCAAGGGTTTCCTGATTTCCATAGCACTCACAACGGTACACTTGCTCGTTTGTGGATGGGTTGGTCTGAGCTTCCAAGACATACAATTGGGCGAAGTCTGTTGAGCACGTGACACCAACTATTCTTTTATCCTGCATAATGTAAAAAAAGGAAGATAAAACAAAACCAATTCTAAATTATGTCTTGCTGTATGTTGTTCAGAGAACTTTAACGCAAAATTCACTACCTGACGAGGGAATTCCGCGTTAAATTGCACGCGAAAATCGATATCGCACGAATCGCGAAGCGATGAGTGCGAGATCGGTTTTCAAGTGCAATTTAACGCGGAATTCACGAGTCAGGTGATGAATTTTCCTTGAACGCATAACTGAAGGAAAATAAGAAAACAAGAAATTAAATGGACAATATTATCGTTTGTTTTTGTCCCGAGCGCGCGCTCTAGAAAGCCATTTTAAAGCCAACTGTCAGAAGTGCCATTACGTTAGCGAATAGAAAGCAAGGTTTATAGTCGTACACGTTTGAACCTTCGACCCATGATTTTATTTGTACCTCGTGCATGATTTTACATTAATTTTCGAACTTTTTAAACAAGCCTCACACTATTTAGGGATAATAGTGGTATTTCACTGAGCTTACAAGCCGTTTATCGTTAACATATTTTTTCAAAATTCCAAATAATTTGCTCGAGAAGGAAAATAATTTACACCTTTTACCTCTTTGGTGGCAAACTGAGAGAAATGAAGTGTGCAAGCGAAAGCACTGATTTCACGTGCAATAACATCGCGATTAATAAAAGTGCCTTGAAGTGTAAATACGTGTATTGATCGATACTTCATCCCTTTAAAAACAAAGAAGTGTTTCATGAAAGTACAAAAACTTTAATCCTTTTATTTGTAGAAATTCACTACAGGCGAATGCCATTGGCTGATTCGTTGGGATGAGCATTCGACTGAAATTAATTTTAAAGTTGATGGATATATTCACTGGAGAGTTGTTGAACGATACATTGGTGAACAATCCACCTAGAACTCTTGCTGCTAGATCATCAATGCCATTATTCATTGATGTTGTGTTATTGCCAAATACTGATGGAAGTGCAAGACTGTTGACATAATTTTCTCTCAAAGCTTTCGTGCGTGGACCGTCGCTGGCGTTGGCAGCTTTGACAGTCGTAGTGGTACGACTGAAAACCCAGCCGACTTGCTTGACATATTTTGTTGCTTTTCTAAAAGATTATGGCTATAGATGGATATTGAACCCGGGTTGGCGTGACCTGTTAGCTCGGAGATTGTTTTTTCTGGGCCGCGTTCACAGGATTTTCTCGCTTTCGGGTTGTCTCGAGCGAAAGAGGTTTTTCATGCCTCTCCAAGAATTTGAAGTTCAGTTCAAAACAAGGAAGAAACTCAGGCTTACTTTGAAAACGCTTTTTTTGTTTTCGCCCTTTAGGTTACAATGGTTTTGAAAACATTTTAATTTGACTTAGAAACCAAACTTTGTAACAATTTGACGATAGTTGTTGTGCTTAGGGGCCGACCATTTAACTTTTGAGCGGGGGGGGTGGGTGATTTTGAAAACAAATTTCCTGCAAGCGCTTGTTGGAAGAAAAAAATTGCATGCAGCCCAAATGTAACAGAAAAAAAGAGCATTTAGAACAGAAAAATAATATCCTGCCCAGCAGATTGCTAGAAAAAAAGTTTCTTGATGACCAGAAATCACCCACCCTCCCCCCCCCCTCAAAAGTTAAATGGTCGGCCCCGTAGATGCGAAACAATTTCACTTAGCCTCGTTTTCAACTCGCAATTCCACGCTAAATACCTCGCTTCGTTAACCGATCAGAAGGCAAGATTGTATTCAATGATGCGATTCTGCAAAGCATACCACTGGCAGCCCAAGCTCACTACTAGAAAAGCGGACGTGACTCTTACAGTGTTGCGGAACGTTTTATATTTAAAAAGGTTTGTATGGGATGTTATCGGTTTGCCTTAAAAGAGAGAAAAAAATGTCTTGTTTTGAAATAAAATGGACTTACCTTATTGCCTTGTTGTTTTCTTTGTTGCTTCCTAGCGTCTCAGGCCATTTTGAAACGTTTTCGGCGAGTTAGCGCTATGTTGGTGTTCAACTGCTAAAAGAAAGACAAGGCCGGAAACCTATTTTAGAAGTGTCCGTCGCCCGAAGCGGATAATTCCGCCAAAAGATTACCACCCGTCTCGATTCCTCCAGAAAATCAAAGCAGAGATGTTGCAGTTCCATTTCCATTCACTCGATTCCCAATTCCTCTCACAGATTATTAAACATTTAGCAGAAAATGCTCTCCTTTCCGAATTGTTTGCTGAACTTGTCAAATCAGCGGAGTAATTGCCACTTTCATTATTACGTCTCTTTACACTGTCATTCCTAATGGCGAAGGTCTTCTGGCCCTTAAACATTTTTTTGATCAATGTACTGTTAAGGAACCTAAATCTGAAACACTACTACGCTTAGCCGAACTAGTGCTCACACTCAATTGTTTTTCATTCGGGGACAACTTTTTCAAACAAACCTATGGTGTAGCCATGGGTACTAAAATGGGACCTAGCTATGCCAATCTTTTTGTAGGTTTTGTCGAACATCAATTTTTCAGCCAATATAACGGCTCCAAACCTGAACTGTACGGTCGCTACATCGACGACTGTATCGGCGCCACCTCCTCTATCAGAGTGGAGCTGACTCAATTCATAACCGCAGTCAATTCTTTTCACCCGGCTCTGAAATATACCTGGGAAATTTCTGACAATTCTTTATCCTTCTTAGACATCAAAGTTTCAATTGAAGACAATGGTTTATGCACTAGTGTGTATTACAAACCTACAGACTCGCATAATTACTTGTTGTATTCGTCTTCGCATCCATCTCACGTTAAGAATTCCATTCCTTTTTCTCAGTTTCTAAGACTTCGTCGTTTATGTAGTGATGACTCTGATTTCCACCACAAATCAGAGTCAATGTGCCAGTTTTTCGATAAACGTGGTTATCCTGATTCTATCGTTCAAGCGGGTTACCACCGCGCCCAACTTAGTGATCGACATTCAGCACTACAAACGTCACAAAAGGAAGATTCCGACCGCATTCCATTCACTCTCACGTTTCACCCTCATAACCACTCAGTTAAATCCATCATTCAGTTAAATCCACGATCCAGAGGATCGTTTTGAAGCACTATCTTTTCGCAGCCTCCACTCATTTTATTCAAACGCGACAAAAACAGGCAATTTTTTGGTCATAACTTCTTTTCAGACTAATGACCAACCAGGCACTTTTAAATGCGCTCGTGCGTGATGCAAAACGTGTCGTCCTTTCATTCACAACACTGAGAAAATATCGGGACCCAAACGATCACTTCACGTTGTTTGATCCCCGATCACTTCACGTGCACCTCCGCCAATGTAATCTATGATTGCATAACTTGCACTTATTGCAAAAAGATTTACATCGCGAAACAGGCAGAAGACTAGGTGACCGATTCCGAGAACACCTTCGCGACGTGGAGAGGAATGACAAGGACACATCGAAACCAGTCACTAGACATTTTAATTAACCCAACCATTCTAAGCAACACATGGCAATCTGCGGTCTTTCCTTACGCTTAGGTAGCACGGGAAGCCGGAAAACTCTCGAACAAACGCTCATCTTTCAAACCGGCAGTCTAAATCCCACAGGTATCAACGAACGCTTTCCATTCCACTAATTTATTCGTGTTTTTCTCGTTGCCATGTTCCCACCAATCAAGTAGCTCCTTTTTCTGCCTTGAAAAGCAAACACAACCCACAATTCCCCTGTTCGCTCCTACGAAGGGCTAACGCTCGAAACGTCAGCTTTTATAATCGTAACGGTGGCCAATTTACCATTTCAACTTTGTTGATATGTTCAAATTATTTCGTTGCCCCCACCGACGCAGCCCCAAACAGTTTCTTTAGAAACTATCAGCCTTTACTACATACTATGCTTCCCCATGAAAGTGGCAATTACTCCGCTGATTTGACAAGTTCAGCAAACAATTCGGAAAGGAGAGCATTTTCTGCTAAATGTTTAATAATCTCCAGTTTAGGTGATTCTTGCACCAATTGCAAAAAACTGCAAAATTCGGTTCGGCAATGCAAAAAGAGAAAACTTGAGAGAAACGGAGTAGTCAGCCCCTTTACAAACAAGCTCTTCCTCTCCAAAGCCGAAGAGCTAACTGGTTTGTTTGTCGACTGCAGGCCGCTGGCTACCCTCGCCGGCTTATTTTTGTTAGCCGACATACTGTGCGATCGGCGAGCGAGCCCACAACTGTTTCAACGAGACAAATTCGAAATTGGAAAGCGGATCGATATGGAGATAAAAGCATCGCTAGTGAAAGATCTGTGGGAGAAATTGAGAATCGAGTGAATGGAAATGGAAAATCAACATCTCTGCTTTGATTTTCTGGAGGAATCGAGACTGGTGGTAACTTTTTGGCGGAATTATTCGCTTCGGGCGACGGACACTTCTAAAATAGGTTTCCGGCCTTGTCTTTCTTTTAGCAGTTGAACACCAACATAGCGCTAACTCGCCGAAAACGTTTCAAAATGGCCTGAGACGCTAGGAATCAACAAAGAAAACAACAAGGCAATAAGGTAAGTCCATTTTATTTCAAAACAAGACATTTTTTTCTCTCTTTTAAGGCAAACCGATAACATCCGATACAAACCTTTATAAGTATAAAACGTTGCGCAACACTGTAAGGGTCACGTCCGCTTTTCTAGTAGTGAGCTTGGGCTACCTGTGAGCATACTTCTCTTTATTTGCACTTGAGGTATAGCGTATAAAACAGAATGCTGGGAAGGGTGAACACATGGTGCCTGTTGCGTGTTTCTTCCTGGATATTACGTATTCTCGTTTAAAAAGCACTATTGTTTGATAAGATTTCAGCTTCTGCTACTAAAATTATTGAAACTTTGCATCTATCTACAATTCTACCCATTGTGTTTCTGTTGCTCTTCCTGTCTTACTCACAGTAATATTGGATGTTACAATCGAATTAAATTCAATATCACGTTTTTGAAATATAGGTAATGAGATTTTTTAACTATTCTTTTTTCATTGTCGTGCCCTATTTACTTACACTTGGTTCAGTTATGATGACTTTCGTTGAAGCTGGAAGAGTGTTGCTTTGGAAAGCAGTCTGGGATCCTGTTTCTGTGCTTGTCATGAGCTCACACTGCGAAAAGTTTCCTGCTCCGGGGGGGCCTGGGGCTCCTTGGAGTCCATCTGATCCCGGTGACCCTTGTGATCCATTAAAACCTTGTGGACCTATCACCCCCTGGGGACCCTGTGTTCCATTGAGCCCTTGAGGTCCGGCTGGTCCAACCGGTCCCTGAGAACCATTAAAACCACGTGGTCCGACGGGGCCTTGAAGCTTAGTAACATTCTCTACCTGGAAGATAACATCATTAATTCGGTCCGTACTTTTTCAGCTTCTTCAACTCCTGGATGTGTATTGCTGTATGGATAACAGTATAGACTTCTGGAGTCATGTTGTCATTGTGTATTTCTCATCATTTCTTGCAAAGTGCGCGAGTGTTTGTTTCCCTTTTCTATTTTACCGTTTTCTTTCTAAGTTCGAGAATGAATGTCAAAAGTAGAATGGAAGATTCCAGAGGTGAATAAAAAACATATGATCAAGCAAACAAAAAATCCAAAACAAGCAAGAAAAAAACTGAAACAAGAAGAAAAAATTAAAAAAATGCAAAAAGCAGAAGAAATAGAATTAACAACAGGAAAATCAATCAAAAAGTTGCAGCAAGAGTTGCTGCCACGCACAAAAGACTCTTTCATGAAAACAAATTACTTTGACAATTTCTAATACCTTAACAGACAATGTTACGTTGATGTCTTTAATTAGTGATATTATGCTGACGTCTTCTTGATCAAGTCTTTCAGTGGTGCTGTTGAGCTGTTGAACATAACGAATCAGGTTATAAGCGCAATGAGAATACAATCTTCCAAATTTCAATAATGAGTTGTGGGAGTTTGGCGGCATTTTATGGATTACACGGCACTGTACGAGTATGGTTGACTGAATTAGGATTCAGTAGAGGTTAAAACAATATAAAAAAAAATTTTCTATTACACTAAAAATTGTTTCATCTTTACATGCTCACTTTGGAGGTTGGTTGGCCGCATCTTGATATGCCTTAATGTGACAGGGTGATGCTGTTAGTGAGTTTTCACATGTGCTTACCAATACTTGGCTGTGTAGCCGCGCGATGCGGTTCCAGTCGAGGCCCAGAAATTGACCCTTGCTCACCATAGAGTCTCCAGTAGCTCAGTGGTTAGAGCATCCGACTAGATCACGGAGGGTCGTGGGTTCAAGTCCCATCTGGGGCTCGGATTTTTTCTATTACACTAAAAATTGTTTCATCTTTACATAAAAAAAATTGTTCCAAAAAATATTCGATTCACTGGGACGCAAATATAAACGGTATTTCTATATCCCTTAGGGTTAGTCTTTAGCCCGTAAACTGACTATCGTGGTTCGTTTTAGTTGTCTAATTATTGTTCGTTCAAGTACATGAATCGAGCTAATGGTTACATCAAGCTCAAGTGATTTTGGAGTACTCTCATCGCCCTCTCAAAAACTGCTTACATAGGAATTACTCATTGTCTCCAAAATTATATACAACTAATCATGTTTTAAAGGTAGCTGACTGAATGTCGGCTTATGAAATTAATCATTTCTTTGTATCTTTAAATTGCAAAGTATATCACTTTCTCTTACCATAAGGTCTGTACTTGCTATCCCTGACGATAACTCGTCTTTCGTTGAGTTCACTGTTTTCTCTAAGTTACTGAGGCCGTTATTCACCTACGGTGAAAGCTCAATTTAATATGAACAGATTTAAATTTCTAATTCAGGTTTTTCCTTTGCCACCATCTGTTATGAAGTATTCTCAAACTAGGATGTTTGACGTCCATTTGCACAAATTAATACTGTATTAATTAGGGCCCATGCCATATATGATTCATAATTAAATTATTTCAGGGTCTTACGCTTATTGAATACATAACGCCACCCTTCCTTTAATTTGCTTGAAATTAAGTTAACGAGAAAGTATGAGAAACCCAAGAAAACTTTAGACTCCTTTTTTCTAACAAATCGTTATTTAGTCCATGTTATCTACGCTTTCTTCATCGATAACAAGAGATCAATAACTTTTCCACTATAAAAGCAGCTACCATCATTTCTACCTCAAGTACTCTTCCTGATATCTTTTATGATTTCGCATTGTCAGTTTCTTCAATTCATCACACTTTTATCATCGCTACCACCATCATCTACAACTAGAACCTGATGCATTGGCACAAATTATAAAAGTACGTAAATAAAAGTAAGCTTACCGATGTAATAGAATTTTCAGTGTTGATCCTGAAACTGTTGAAGCTTTCTTTTGTTTCATTAGACTGCGCGTGGACTGCAGTAATGGATTGGCTAAAGCTGTTGAACTAATGATAATGATGAAACCAAGATTTGAGATTTTTTTTTGGTTAGTGCATACGCTATTTTAGATCCAGGCATTCGAGGTGTTATTTATTCAATTTAGTTTCTTAACATAAGCTACTTTATTAATATTTTTCCATTTTCCATTTTCCATTCTCTACGTTCCTCACCTTGCCTGCAAAACTTGTATTGAGTTCTTCAACTTTGTTTTGTAAGTTGCCAATGGAAGATTTTAGATCTTCCTCGGTGGAATTCAAACGTGCTTCCATGGACAACAGGTGACTTTGAATCTATAGAGAATGTCCAATAAGTAATTTTAATCAAGCAGTTTCATTAAAACTAATGGTTCCCATACTTCTCGATTTGGAATTTGTTTAGGAAGCTAAATTACACTTTATTTCTTAGATTCATTTATTTCTTAGATTCTTAATTGCGAAATGTATTTTCAAAATTTGATCAAAATAAAAGCACTGCTCCCCTCTAAAATTATGACTGTACCGTCAAGGATTGTCTTGTATAACTGCAAATCAGTGCTATTATCTTCGCATTAAAAAATCTTGAAAATTGCTTGGCCTATAGATGGGAGAATGTTCTAGTACTTTTTGATCAACCATATCCACAACCTGTGATAGAGAATGTATTTCCGGGGGAAGAGGCAATCAGAGCCAAAACTTTCCTCTTAAACACTTTAGCCAACGTCTTGTCAACTAGCGTGGCGGTCGTATATTCGGCTTTTTAAGATCTTCTATAAAACACTAGTACATTTAACCTGAACTACCTCCAGTGTATTGTTGATCTGTGTATCATTCAGCTTTTTCAGGTTGCTTTGTGTTGTGGCCAGGCTCGATGATAGCTGGTCTGCTGTTTTGTCCAAATTATCTATCTGAAATATTAGAGTAGGAGTTACAGTAAAAACAAAACTGCATTTTTCATGGTGACGTATGCACGATTTTCGATTCAAGATCTTAAGACATAGCACTTCTGTTTATATGTATGTATGTTTGTTTTCATTTTTTCAACCAACATCTAGTAGGGTGATAAAATCAAGGCCCTATTGCACGCAACACGTCAATTTGATTTCTGGGCTCGGTAATTGCCCACATACATAAATTAAACAGTTTCTTCATAGATATCAAATAAAGAATTGATACTGACCCTTGTGGTAAAACTTTCGTTCTGAGCGGTCAACGATTTCTGTAACTCTGCGTCTGCATCTTCTAAATTGTTTCGTGTTGAGTTAAGATCCATTCTTAATACTTGAAAATCGGTTGTTATCTGTAAGAGAAAATATCTACTTAAGTGATATATTACTAAGAATAAAATGCAACTGAAGATGAACATGTTTAAGCCTGTTTATTTTTAAGTGAAAGATGATGTTATTCATCAAATGATACAGGCATACTTGAAAAAAAAAGACACTCCTATTGATAAATATCCACACCAGCAATATGCTGGAAGTTTGTCACCATTGAACTAGTTAACGGCCTAAGCTACCGGGGTCCTCCTATAGCTCAGTGGTAGAGGCTCTCAAGTGATAAGCTTCTGAATGTAATTTACATATGTCGAGGCATGATACTCACGTGATAGTTCAGTGTTGGTGGCGTGAGATATACCAGGCAAGTTTTGCCAATCAGATTAGAGATGGCAATAAGCGTGGTTACAAAATGTAGTTTTTCCTTCTTCTTCTCCTCATTATCCGGTCGGACAGATCTCCAGAATTATAGTAGGTAGCCATCAATTATTATTTGCTTGAATCAGCTCATAACTGTGCCTTTAACAAAGTTCGTGCTCATAAGTGAGCCTTTTTTCAAAGAAGAGTATGCCTCGATATAAATAGTGTTATAAATTAATACCTTCAAATCTAAAGTTGTGTTGACAGTCTCTAGTTCGTTTTTTATGTAAGTGTGAAAATCAGACCTGAAAAAAAAATTTCATGCCTGTACGGGATTCGAACCACTGACCTCTGCGATACTAGTGCAGCGCTCTACTCAGGTCTGATTTTCACTATTGCTCAAATAGTGCTTTACTGTGAAGGATCGTGCTCATATACGTCTCATAACCGCAGTTCACACATATGTTTCATATGTTTGTTGTTGTTTGATTTATCATCTACGGGTTTATGTCGAATTAATTTGATGGCCTGCTCCCAGTTGGCTTGTTAGCTCAATTGGTAGAGCGCTGGACTAGTATCGCAGAGGTCAGTGGTTTGAATCCCGTACAGGCCTGAAATTTTTTTTTTCAGGTCTGATTTTCACTATTGCTCAAATAGTGCTTTACTGCGAAGGATCGTGCTCATATACGTCTCATAACCGCAGTTCACACATATGTTTCATATGTTTGTTGTTGTTTAAACAAGATGTTATAAATATCAAATAAAGCAATTGCCACTAACCCTCGCGGTCAAAGTTGAGTTTTGAGCTTTCAAAGATTTCTGCAACTCAGTGTCTGCATCCTCTAGAAAAGTTCTCGTTGTGTTAAGATCTGTTCTTAATACCTGGAAATCTGTTGTTATCTGTGAAGAAAAAAACCATACCTGAATAAATGATTTTAAAGAGGTGATCGCACAGCGAAACGCTCAGCTTTTGACGAAAATGTTGAAATTGGAAGGCTTCATATAAGTAATAAGTGTAATAAATACCTTCAAAATTAGGGTTGTGTTAAGCACTCCAAGTTCATTTCTTATGTCGTGGTCAGAGGCTGTTAGCTGGTTTCGTGTCAAGTTAAGATCGTCGTTTACTGAATCTATCTGAAAATAAAAAAAATTTAATGGTTAATGGAGATGAGTGCAGACTTGTTGCATTGTTGACAATATTCTAGTCTTCAAATGTGAGAATGATCTTCGCAAGCGTGCTATAATTTAAGCAAGTACAAAAAGGAAGCCTTATAAAATGAAGGCTTCGACGGGATTCGAACCTGGGCCTCCAAGATATTAGTTAGGTACTACTTAAATTAATTCACTGACGTATGGTGTATCCGTGTTGGATCAATCTCGATTAATCTACTCACTCTTATAAAATCTAACATTATCCTGGTACATCGGGAAAACACATGTCTAGATTAATCTAGTAGTTACTCTATCCGTGGATATATGGCTTCTGCTTTGCTTGTACATATCATTACATGCCAGAAGACACTACTTCATACCTTCGTGTATTACATAGACCAATCCAGAATAGTTAATAGAGACACTGAGGTTTACAGTATAAGCGAGGCTAAAACTCGATTTTTCCTCATATTATCATTATCAATTTTGACACAAGGAAGGGGATATGCTGGGAAGGAGAAAAATCTGGAATATAATGGACCTAAAACTAGTTTACCTTGTCATTCAGGATTCGGCTTGAATTTTCAATGGTATATTGTAGCCTCTGCTCTGAATCAAGAATCTATAAAATCGTACACATGCAAAATCTAGCAAGCAAAAAGTATTTTGATAGTTGCTCGGAATTATAAATATGCTTGGTTGTATACTGAAATGTTACTTTATCGCTGCATCAGTACCGACAGAAAACGACATACGAAAAAGGTCCTTGTAAGAGGTTAGATGTGCGTTTATCTTTATCATATCGGATATAAATAAGTTTCACTTGTTGGGAGCCCTCTTCAGTATGTAGAGTGCCAATGCGAAGACTTCTGTGGAGAGTATGATGTTGTCTAGTTCGCATTTTGAGACGAAAGCACAAACCTTTGTGGTTAGATTTACACTTGTTTTCGACAAAGAGGAAGCTAAGTCTTGGTCGCTCATCTGAAGCTGAATTTCTGTCATGTTGAGCTACAGTTGAGGAAGTAATATAGAATATGATGCATCGTCATAATTCTAAGGAGAGCCTAGTAAGCTTTGACCATATGAAGCTCGGTCCTAAACAAACAAACGCAGATAAAAATTGAAGAGCTAAGAAAAAATTAGAACATAGCTAGCAGAACCACGCAATCAAATTCAATATACAGAAGCGTGCTCAAAATCCCGATAGTGCACGCTGATAGCGTCAGCAAATCGCTTCGCCAGAAATTTTTTTTTTAGCTCTAGCGGCCATTGTTAGCGCGGGGAAAAATAATATATTTCGCAACAATAATGGATACAAACAGAAACTCGACCTACTAGTCCGAAAACGAAGACAATGTTTAGACCTTTACCTTGGGCTAGAGTTCTTAAATGAGGCAGAAAAAGAGAAAAACAACGGAAAAGGAGACTCGGCATCAGCGCCGTCACGATTCACTTCAACTGATATTGTTGTCCGTTTTTCGCGTCGGATTTGATGCACAATTCCACCGGCTATGTTCTAAAACAATCGGTACATGCTTTCAGCTGTGCACTATTGAGTTATGGAGCACGTGGGAAGTTTGGAGAGCACGAAAGAAGCTAGAGTTGCCCTTGGCTATCGCCTCGGGCAACTCCTACGCTTCTTTCGTGCTCTCCAAACTTCCCGCGTGCTCCATAACTCGATAGTGCATGCTAAAGCATGAACCAATTGTTAAATAGGAGACAATGTCTAATAGTTTCTAACACCAATCAATCAGGTGTGGCTTTGTATGAAATTTTCTGGCCATGCTGCTTTTGGTTGAGATGTAAAATTTACGAGCATATGAAACTGTACAATCTCTTTGTTTGAACTCGTTTAACTTGTGCCATTGCAAGTCAGTAATTATTGTGACTGTCGCTTGTATACCGCCCAACCAATCAGGTGCAAGTATTTGAGGAAACATGGTCACTGTCGACCAATGGCAGTGCACAAAGACCGAAACCCACGAGAATCAGGCGTGACCTGCTTTCGGAATGACATCATGAGGAGTCACGCTGTCACGCTGTGTTGGGAAAAAGTTACGTTGTCACGCGGTCACACCCAGCGATGGAATGACAGCAGTGTAATTACAATGACGATATATGGAGTCACACAGTCACGCTGTCACCCTGTCACGCCTTTCCTGACAGCGTCGTATATAAGCGACTATAATTACTCAAGTCTGTCATCAATTGTAATTAATGATTAGTGTTTTGCAATACTGAACCACCACTGTTAGACTCAGCATCAACACAGTATCACAAAGTTTTCATCCTAAGTGTCTCACAATATAAAGAAAACATGAAACCCAGAGTCTTACTACCTTATGAAGAATGCTGGAGGTCGTGTTCTTGAGGAGAGCGTGGAGCATGTTATCTTTTTCCTGGAGGTTTACTTCGGTGATGTTTAGCTAACGTCAAGACAAAAGAAAAGTAAACCAAGTTCCCGTTGAATCTCTCGAGCATTTCGAACAGAAATAAAACTGTTCATGCAAATATAATAAAAGGAATGGAAGAGAGATATTAAAATACTGTGGGCATAGCCATATATTACCTTTATTGTTAAGTTTAACAACTCTTCCTCAAGATCTCGAAGCGAAGAATGAACAACTTTGAGCTCATTCGCTTTGTCTTCCTGCAAATCAGTGGATACACGCAAATTGCTTTATTCCATGCCACGTAGAAAGAATAAGACTTTAAAACGTTTAAAAGGAATATGTTTCGCAACCAAAAACAAAGCCAAAAGTCACTGAATGCAAACATTCTATTCCTTACCAGACCCTGCTGAAGGGCTGTAACGTTCCTCTCAAGAGCTGTTATCTTAGTTAGTATATCCTTTTGTGTGCCAGTGGAGAGACTGCCAGAAGGAGCTTTAAGATTGAGATGATGACAGAAAGACAAGTGAAAGATTAGTGTCATTAACCGCCTCCCGGTTAGCTCAATTGGTTAGAGCGCTGGATTGTTGTGCGGGAGGTCGAGGTCGATGGTTCGAGCCCCGGCCCTACCAACACTTAAGGTCGTAAAATAACTGAGGAGAATGCGCTACCTTTCTATAATATCAAGAAATGGATAGACATTCTAGTCTTCTCGGATAAGGACGAATAAACGGTAGGTCCCGTCTCTTGCATCTATTAATTAGTTAATTTGATTAGGCAGGGGACGTTAAAGAACCCACTCACGAGATTACTGTGATGTGGTCTGGCCTGTTTACTGGGAATTGGGGGGAGGGGTTATCTTCAATAAGTTTCCTTCGATTGTTTGCAAACTGCTGATGCAGTCCGGCCAAATTCCCCCGAAAAGTGTTGTGATGCGCATTTAATCATATCCACATGTTAATTTGCGCAATATAAATATTAAATTATTATTATTATTATTATTATTATTAACCTGAATGAGTATACATCAGCTTCATGACTATAATCATAACGAGATATTCAAATTCCCGCTTTCATCAGTCTGACTCTCCTTTCTCGTTGCAAAACAAACAAACAAACAAAATATTTGGCAAACAAGTCGCATGAGAGCATTTCATTAATGTGCCAATTACTTTTTGGGAAACCCTATGGTCTATACCTGAGCCCCATAAAGATAAAATTGTTTGTGTTTTTTTCCAGCGAAAAGAGAGTATAAATGGAGAAAAAGTGCAGTTATATATTCCCATAACAAGGAAATTTATTGTGGCTCATAGTTTGTTCAAGTCCTCGTATTTTTCAGGTAGCTTAACAAACTCAACTCCTTTTCTAGCTCGTAAACATCTATTGGTTAGCATTTTCCGAGTCATTACTTGCTAAATCTAGAAATATCTCTCGAAAACGCCTTGTTTAGCAAAGCCGGCAAAACGTCATCTATGTGACGTCAGTAATGCGTCACCGCCCTGATACAACATACATCACAGTACCGATTACAATACCTGCAACGTTCCATGAATTGTAAAAATTATATCTGAGTTCTACTTCATGCTTTTTTTCGATTATTGGTTATTATTTAGCGAACGCCTCCGTAGCTTGTAGAATTGATGTGAAGTCTTTTCCTGAGAATTCCTTCTCTCTCACGAACCTTATAGAACTTTCGCTGCTTCGGTAGCTCGTGGAAATATATATTAATACGAGCTTTTTCTCTCTTTCTGTTTCTTTATCAGGCCCATGCAGTAAAAAACGACAAATAAAATAGAGGGAAATGAATTTCTCAAATATTCGACAGCTGAAAAACGGATATACAAAACAAAAACTTTCCCAAAACAATGGACACCGAAACACAAAACATAATAATATTGTCGCCACAATTGGCAAATTGTTTACAACTCGTATGTTAATTAAAGTGTTGCTTGGCGAGAGCAGAAAACTTGCTGGTAGGATGATATAATTCAAATGAGTGTTTTCTAGAGTGATGACACGAAAGTACATAGTAACCACAGAAATAGTTATGACCCGTTATCAAACTATTCGCATGATCAGTCATTAGCTTAACCGCAATCAAGAAAATTCTTTTTCCTTCAACAACAACAAATTTTAAAGATGTATAATAAGTTTTCATTTTCATTTTCTATAACTTACAATTTGCTTGAAAAAGAATTGAACATTATATGGTGTTTCTTGATTAAAAAAACTTAATATAGAAAGCTATAACATTGAAAGCATACCTTTTCAACCCAGATATGAAGATACATGGGTGATATAAATATTGGACAAATGGAGCATTGCAGGTGCTGGAAATGGAGAAATTTTTTGCATTGTTTCTGATTGTTTCGAGCAAAAGTTGTAAATAAATATGTAAAACGTCAAATGTTGCTTTGAAACTTTAGTCGTGAGTACAAGAGCGTAAAAATAGTCCTCAGGATATAACCTCATGGTCGAACCAATCCGTTATTCAACGGTTCAGGGTTTTAGAGATCAAATGGAAGAGTGCTGGACCAGCACAGGCAAGAACTGAACTCGAATTAAATGCGCGACCGGTATAGGCAAGCATATGAACACCAGTTGCATCGACACATGCAGAACATGTCACGATGAGCTTTTGAATCTATTCACCTTCATGAATTCTATATTTATTCTCATACTTACCTCCGCTCGTTGAACAACCACATCCTTCTCCCATTTTCCCAAACCACATCAGAAGAATCAACACTAGTGCAGCGATGGACACCAAGCATAGGACGATCATGAAAATCACCACCCCTTGTCGACTGCATCCTCCGTTAGATGTCGCTCCACCGTAGTCTACTTTGCTTTGGTAATCACTTTGTTTCCAAGGATCGTTCCTAGTTGCCTTTGGACCAATCTCCTCCTCTCCACGATACGTGATTTGTCTTTTCATAGAGGTTTGTAAAGGCCGAGGAGATTTTTCATTCTCGAAAACCCAGTCTTGAAAAGTTGGGTTTACAATAATCTGTCTGCCGTCAGCTTGCATCGCGGAAGGCTTTTAGTTTCGAACCTTAGTGGTACTTTGTTTTTAAAGGGCATGTAATAAGTGCGCTCTGAGAAACTTGCTTTACTTGAACCATTTTACGCTCGAAATATTCCTTGCAGCAATATTAACATTATTCCAACCACGTATTATGTAACGCGGGCGCTCGTGATGCTCTATTACCCCTATTGTAATTTGTTTTGCAGTCTTTCAAAAGAAAACTGTATTTCGAAAACATATCATAAATAATTACCTTCGTATTGCAGCCCATTTCAGCAAAGGGACATTCGACTATCGTTTGTGGACAATCAATAATTGAATGCTTTGAAATCTGTAAGAAATGCATTTAATATTGCAGTCAGTCTCAAATTCTTGATCTACTTCCTTTTGTTTGTATGTCTGCATACAGCTTAGTTAAATATTCGTCTCAAATTTCCTTTGTTTTTCTTTTTTCAATTAGCTAGGAGGCAGTCATTTTTATGAATAAAATATACTTTTAGAGGACCTTTCACTTTAAAACTTGTCTATTTCATACCTAGTAATACCCATAGAAACTCGCGGGATTCATCCAATCTATGTAGTAAATCTAAGCAAGACGTAAGGCTAAAATTTAAATGATTTAGACAAAATAGTGAGGTCCTCAAGGTACGGAGTTAGAACTTTGACAGAAAAAAACAATCGCCAAGCTACGCGCTACTATACCCTAGAGAAAACAGATAACATATATTTATGAGAAGGCTAGATCCTGACCTTTTCTCTGGGGACCAGAGTCCCACACTTTAAGGGAAAGGTAACTGAACTTTTTGCGTATTTCATCAACATGCTTCTGTAGAAAAAAGAAATTGATTATCCGATTCGCTTCCTTTTCGACAAGGGTATTATTCGGTACCAAAACAACTTGTTTATCGCAGTCAATATACCAAACAACTGTTAATTTTGTACTTGGTTATAGCTTCAGCTGGCAAATCAGCGCGCACGACATTCAAATTACATCTGTATGGCCGTATTAAAAAAAGAAAAAGGTCATATTTTGTCGTTTATCTAGTTAGCGATAAAATAGAGAGATTTAGCACCACGTTTACGTGAAACGTGACCGGCAAGAGTGATTATGTGACCTTGTTTTTCCCGCCATTTTTTCACGTTTGCTGGTTGCGCCTTGCCGTTTCTACGTAAAAGTAACCTGTTTCGCTTTTGCCGCGTACGTAATATTTTGTTCACTTTTTCTCTCGCAGCTATGAAGTGACCCCTTGATGTTGATATATTGTAATATTTTACCTTCAGTTGACCCATTGGGTGTGGCTCTTGGAAGTGCACGTATTGTACGACTCTCCATAAACAAGTAACCATTAAGTGTTCATCAAAATCTTTCCTTTTACAGATATTGGGAAATTTTTATTGGTGCATGGAATGTCTTCGAAGGGACAAGATATTAAGTGAGTCTATTGATAAAACCAAAGTTAAAAGCACTTAATCACCTTTAATAATCCACAATAGGTCATAACTATCAAACACATTTTGATTTCGACAGATTAAAATGTGTTATTGGTTAAAATAAAGGCAAAGTGATCAATTTTACCCTTTTGTTCCTTAATTCTCCACGCCATTGGCACCCATCCTTTGTAAAAGGGCATCTTATAATAAACGAGAGAATCTTCCTTTCAGTGGCTTTGTCGAAGAAAATTTCCTAATAGCATGGAACATCAAATGAGAAAATAATGTAAAAAGAGAAAATCTAACGTGAATATTGATAGACTTTCTACAAGACCTCTGTTTGTCGTATTACCCCGTCAGCTGGTAAATTCTCTCGATCCACTGGACAGGTGCAATGGAGGCCAGCAATGTCTTGCCTGTATGGTTTGAGGCACAGAAAAGAAAGATATTTATTTTATAAATACTGAGATTTAAGCTCTGAAAAGGCGCGAAGTAAATTTTCAATCGCAAGCTGGTCGAAGAAGCCGAAAGCCAATAAAGTATGTTGTTCTTTTATAATTGCCCCGGGGATTATAGAGATGCCTGCGCTCTGATTGGTCAAGGATTGCGTCATATCTTGCCATAATCTAGACGTATAATAAAGATGCTATAATCACCTCGCACGAGGTGATTATAACAGCAGCGTTAAATTTTAAAATGGCTATCTCGCGTTTTGTCAGTTTTACCAGGGAAGTGATGAAAGCGATAAACAAAATCCTCTTCCAAAGAGCACAAAAGATGCTAATGAGTTTGGAGTAACACTTCTTAAAAGAAAAAATTTTGTGTCGTTGAGTTAAATGAACCAACCCAGCTCTAACTAACAGGAACTGGCTCTTTATCTCAGTACGAGCAATCAAAACAATTGAAACAGAATGTTTCAACATCAAAATGAATATTGCAACAGAATTCGAAAGCACCTAGGCAATTATACTAAAATAAATAATCGCCGAAGGGGAATAACTCTTAGTATTGATTCTATTTGAAGGAAGTGAAGGCTTAACCGCAATCGCCCTGGAAACTTGCGGTTTTGCAGGAGATTTGAGTGGCCAAGAAATGAATGGCGAATCCGCGTGTAGAAGAGGAAGAAAAATAATTTTCTCATCTTGCTATACGCAAGTGCCATGACAAAATAATGTTTTCTTCCTTCTTGGAATGTGCTACCAACACATGCGAGCTATCATTTTAAGAATTATTTACAAATTATCTGTTAAATCAGCTGTGAAATCGACCTTGTCATTGGTCTGATGGCCCACCATGATGCCCTTTGTCTGGGGCAGAAGAGTTCATGATGATTTCTTTCAACTAGTGTTTCCTTTAATTAGGATTAACGAGACAATTTTTTTAAGAAACTGATGTGGTGCATCAAAAGGTACACAAACATTGTGATTTACTAACGAAGCAAAGTTGATTTGGAGCTCTGAATCTTTCCAACATTTGAATTATACGGTGAATATTTACATTCATTGACGCATTGTATCCACGTCAGTCTAAATTCGGCTGAACTTGTCTCCTCAATTCGAACTTTCTTTTTTCGATTAATATTTAGCAGTACTTAGTGAAGAAACTAAAAGGACTCTTTGTCTGCGGAAGTAAACGAAAGCTGCACGATGTCGAGTTTAATTAATCCCAGGTATAGTTGCCGTAATTAGATTATATGTGATCTAGTCGATTATGATGACCTGATTTTGTTTATGAAATGTTGAGTTTTTTTGGGGTCATTAAAGCGTTTCGACTGTGTTAAAGCTTTCCGCTAAATTTACCAATAATTCTTGAGCGAGTAAATTCAATATCAATCAACGAAAAGCAGTAGGAATATTAAGTATAATGTAATAAAAAATTCCTGTGCAAAATTGTTACAAGAGGTGACCTCGGTTTCTCAGAAACACTGGCTACAGTTCTCTGATAATTTGCTGTTTGTTTACCCAACGAACGAATTGAAAAATACGTTACCATGTTGGTTGGGCACATCAAGCCCTCAGCATTTAAAGGCAATGAATAAGTTTGCTAAGAACATTTCCTTCAATGAAGACTTCTAACGTAATCACGGAGGAAACTACACTTTACTGAAGCCGAGCGAAAGCCCTGAAGGACACTTCAAAATACAACGTACCCATATTTTCGAAACATACCTTCTAAGATGCTGTTTGAGGCATTCTTCACAATACCTATGACCACAATGCTTCTGAACGGGCTCCCTCATGGTCAGTTGACAAATTGAGCAACAGAAGTCTTCGTCAACTTTATGGACAAAGTCCTCTTCGAGGCCAGAAGCCATACAATTTCTTGAAGTCCCCGCCATTTTGTCGCTAATATCAAATGTATTCCCGGGTTGGACAGAATTGACGGCAAACCTCAAATTAATGTCAGGATAGGAACATCATTACACCTAGCCGACTCTGTTCAGTCTCTGTTTAGTTTACATAGGAGGGACACGTAAGGACTTGGTTGAAGGAAACATTTTCACGCATAATTCATATTTTTATCAATTGCGATGATTAGCGTAAGCGTCCCTCAGATTAATAGTACATGCACTTCGATTGGTCAAGTTAGAGGGCCGTAACTGACTGTACGACCCTCTTATTTCAAAAGTCTGTTTGAACTAAAATCTGCCTCCCCCCTCTATTGGAACTTAGAGATATAATCAATATCTTACTTATTTCGTTTTCTCGTTCGTCCGCACGGCGGATTTATGGCCCTCGCACCAGGCGGGAAAAAAGGGAAGCTAGTAACTTACATAGCACTAAAATGCATTCTCCATCAGCCAATCTCTCTTCTCTTAAAGGATGGGGAAGAAAAGTTTCTAGAGGTTGTAAGTAGAGGGCGAATGTGCTCGAGTTCCCCTCAATTCTCCCTCCTCCCCATTATCTAGCACCTTCCCCGGTGCCCTTAGCTTAACCACCATATTTAACAAACAATCCAGCCGTTCACAAACTATATTTTAGAAGGTTACAAAGTCTGGTGGCTCCGCTGAACCAGCCGGATAGGCCTCAGCGGTATAACGATTTCATGCTTTTTCTTCTTCGAGCCATAGGTTTTATGTTATCATAGGAGTCTTATTTTTATTATTATTAAGATTGTTATTGATATTGTTATTATTATTAGTTTTATGAAATGTATGAAAGCGATCCTCGCAGTAATAAACCCTATTTACGTAGTAGTGAAAGTAAGGCCTGAAAAACATTCAGGCTCGTACGGGATTTAAAGCCATGACCTCTGCGATACCGGTGCAGTGCTTCTATGAACTGAGCTAACATTAGCCAACTGGGATCTGGTTATCATATTAGTCCGTATTAATTAAACTCGTAGAAGTGTAGAAATCAATGAATTTTGAATGTATGAAAATCGTACGTGTGTACTGCGGTTTCAGTTTTTATGAAGTTTTCATGAATGTAACTGTCGCACTGCAATAGGGTCGATTGGACAATAATGACAATAATAAGGGACAAGTTATTTTTTATCGCAAAGGGGGGGGGGGGCGGTGGCAGGATTCTTGGGAGGTCCCACGGTTTTTTGTTGGAACGAAGGGGGGATCGGTCGTCCAAAGATTAGTATAAGGGGGGAATTAAAACAAAATTGAATGGGAGGGATCGGGGCAAGTTTTTATTGTTACACGACCAAAATCCTCCGGCAACCCCCCCCCCCCCCCTCCAAGGCGGTTACGGCGGGTCCCTAAATATGGACTCTCAGTAGATATATTAGTATCTTAACAAAAGTAAAGAACGCGGGGGTTACCCGTGTAGCCATAAAAAAAAAGCGTTTGGGGTCATTAATTTGCAAAAGAGATGAAAAGTCGCCTTAAGTGCTGTTTTACGTTCGTGTAGTCTTTATTCGGTACAATTCTATAAACCAACTACGTGATATTGGAATGATCATCACTACAGTACAAAGCAATCAACATCGTATCATTCCTTGTGGTTGACTTTGAACGCAAAAACAGGAGTTGATTTTAGTAAAGCACTATAATGTGGTACTTGTTCCTCTTTGATAAGAGTCCATAAGCCTCGCTTTTCCAGCTCTATCATAGCAGGTCTGAAGTCAGGAATGTCTTTTGTGAGAACATCGAAACAGATAACACCTCCTGTTGATTACAAACGCAATGTGGTGTAAAAGCAATCTAATAAATTTGGTTGAGGGTGTAAGGTTTGTATAGAAACTGTGGTGCTGCGTCGGTTCGTTTTATCCGATATAAAAAATGGAGTAGCCTTCATGAAATTATTAAGTGTTCTTCTCTCTCTTCTTTTAAATTTAAATTTAGACAGGATTCTATGCATGATTATTAATAAAACGATAGGCAGATGATGTTTCTTTGCAATTTCTGCTCAAGAATGTGTATTACGGTGTACGTATTTAACATGTTTGGGTTTGGGATGTGCATATCATGGTGTGATGTAATATGTGTAGTGTACTGACCGTACATGTATTATATATATCTAAATGTATACTAGCACTAATTTCTGTTAAGCCCGTGGTTATTTTGGGTGCCAGTGCCTCTTACACATTTACCATAAAACGAGATTTATAAAAATTGTTCTAATAATATGTTACGGAGTAAATGAAGTTTGTTTTTGCTGTTGATTTTATTAGTGGTGGTGTTGTTATTATATGTTATCGTTACCCACACAAGGTTATGATTCGACGTGGGTCTTTTAAAGTCATCAGGGAAGCAAAGGCAGAAAGGACACCCACCATTGCTGACAACCCTCATCATCTCATGGAATGCCAGTGGTTTGATATAGACTAGGGCCACCACCCCAGATAATATCAAAGCATTGTATTCGCCAAATTGAATACCAGGGGTCCTATTCTCCGTAAGATTGCTGCAAATGAATTTGGTGTAGACACCCTTCTTCTTGGCTTCATCCAACATTTTTTGAGAGGTGTCAAGGGCGTCCAAGTTAGTGTAGCCTTTCTTATTAAGCTCAAGTCCCAACAGTCCAGATCCAGCTCCCATTTCCATTATTTTAACTTCACATTTGGGTTTGTCAGGCATGGCCTCTTGAATTGTGGTGTCGAAGACTTCTACCATGGGTTTATGTTTGACACAACCGACAGAAAAGAGTTCCTAAAATTGCAAACATGTTTAGGCACCACTCATTATTCATATGCTTCAGAGGGGTAAAAGGCAGACTGGAAGATTTTTGAGGGGATCACATGGTTTTAAGAGGAAACCGAGAGGAATCAGTTGTCACCAACAGCATATGAAGGGAATGAAGGGGGGGGGGGGGGGGGGCTATATGTTAACGCTAGAAAAGAATCCCGTCATTGAAATCAACCAGTTTCCGATTAAACAAATGTCGACTTCAAAATCCTTAGGTGTTCACATCGATGGAAATCGTTCTTGGGAGTTTCATATCAACGAAATCTCTCAGTAGATTGCTTCTGGCATGAGTGCGATTAAGCGTATTAGGTATTTTCTCCCTTTTAAGATTCTACTTAACGTAGACAACTTACTGGTACAGCTAAACTTTGATTACTGTAATGTTGTATGGAGAAATTGTTCTAAGAACCTTTCTTCTTCATTGCAGAAATTGCAGAATCGCGCCACTCGCGTTCTAACTTTCTCTAATTATGACTGCAGTACCAGTGAGTTATTTCAAAATTTAATGTGGTCGAAACTTGTCCATCAGTGCGTAGTTAGTAAAGCAATAATAGTGCATAGCATTGTAAATAACACAGCTCCAAAATATCTGACTTCGCGTTCTGTTCGTCGATGCGATTTAACTAGTTATAACCTTAGAGAGAATGAATACAAGCTCGCTGTTCCACAACCCCGCACTGAATTTTAGAAAAGAAGTCTTTCCAATAGCGGAAGTGTTGTTATGGAACAGCTTGCCTCTGGAAGTGCCGCAATTGACATCCCCTAATGTATATTGAGGGAAAATTAAGGGACCTATTCCGTGAAATGATTTAATGAGCGATATGTTAATTTTACACACGGCCTCCTTGACCAGCAAGTGTTCTGAGGGTGGGCTGGGGGAGTCATAAGAATTCTATAGAGCCTTAGGGAGGGAGGGATCAGGTAAATTTTATCGTGACTCACTCACTAACCATTGCAAAGTCTGTACATAACCTGATAGGCTTATCCGGCCTCGATGTAGCTCTGATAGGTTGAGAATACTGCTTTTCCTTGACGAAAGTCCATCAAGAGATGCAAAGCATTTCACAAGGGGTTTTGGAGAGTTAGCAACTGCCCATTCATGCCCTTTGGCGGGCAAGGGGAATCGTTGTACAAAAATCATGAACCTCACATATTTACAATGATTATCGCAATTTACTTACCCTCTCATAAGAGTCTGCCCACTTATCAAACACTTCTTGAATGTCCTCCTTCGTTGAAGTCACCTTCAGAGTATGCACTGTGCCAGTGAAGTACTTCTCGTAACCTGCTCTTCCTTCTCCTGGGGTCGTCATAATTGTACCTCAGATATATTTTATTTGATCTGCACCTGAAAAGATTGACTGACATATGGGTTATTCACCAAGCGCGAGTTTAAGATGGCTGGATATTAGCCGACTCCTTTATTGGTGTTTTTATCGACCGAGATGGAGCCTAGATGAAGTCTAGATGCATTAAAACGAAAAAAGAAAAGGACGAGGCTAATGTCCAGACATTATAACGTTACAGGCATGCTACTGAACTTAGTAAATACATATGAAGGCTTAAGGACAAGAACACTAAGTTTAATATTAAGTGGCGCAAGGTGAAACGAGCTAGTTCTTATTCCAATGTAGCTAAGAGATGCAATTTGTGTTTGTGGGAGAAATACTTTATCATTCGCAAACCGCAAATGGCGAGCTTAAACAAGAGAAATTAGCTGACATCATGTTGCAGACATGTCAGGAAATTCCTGTTAAAGAACGTAACGTTAAGATAGCGCGTGTAGTATATTGCGCGCGCATGTACACATTGTTCTGGCTTTTAAATTTCGGTAGGTTGTAACCATTATTTCTGGCAGTTGCCTGACGATTGCGTCGCAAGAGGCATGAAACTCAGAGTTGCAGTAAAAGTTCAAGCAGCCTAGATCTTGAAGTATAATTATCCACAGCTCTAGCCCTGCTATCGAGCACTTTTTAGTAGATGATGATCTCATTCCGCTATTTTGGTTATGTATATATATATATATATATATATATATATATATATATATAAGCGAAATAGGCAACGTAGGATCCATGACAGTGCTCGACAATGAGGGAGCGATTACATTAAAATCCATATGTGCGTAACTTGAGTAGTCCATTTGCTACTATATATATACATATATATATATATATATAACAAGTTGATCTGCAGAACTGCTTTCAGAGTGCTCAATAGTGAACTAGAGCGTGTTATAATTGAGAACGGGGTGGTCAACTGAAGATTTGGCTTGGCATTTATTAGTATTTAGTTTCGTACTACACAGCCTGTGTGGCACTCGTCGGATAAAATTGCCAAATGCGAACTTACAACGTTATACTGATTTGAAATAACGTTTACCGATTCGAAATAACGTGATACCTACCATATATGGGTTCCCTGCCTTACGCGCGCGCAATAAAGGTAAGGGCTAGAAATAAATAAGTAAATAAAATAAATATATGAACACAGACACTAAAGCGTGGCAATGAATAAACACAGACGTGCGTGCATTAAAAGTAAGGGCTAGAAATAAATAAAAAATAAATAAAAAAATAAAAAACGGACGCCATTGGGTGCCAGGAGGAATTTCTTAGCATGTCTACATGAGGCTAACAGCTAATTTCGTTTGTTAAGAGAGGCTAAATCGGGTTTGCAAATTAAAAAGTACTTCTCCCAGAGACATAAGTTACAGCGATTTGAGACAGGGCTGTATGGAGCGGCCTGCTTTAGAATCTTCCAGGAAATCGTGTTATCTTTGTTCTTGTCTTTTAGGTTCCAGATATGTTTACTTAGTTCAGTGCTGTGTCTTTTGCTAGAGTGGTTGAATGAAGCTTTGTGGTTGGCATATCTTATCTTGAAGGAGTTTTCTGTCAGGCCCACATAGGTCTTGGCGGGATTATTGTCTTCGGTTGTTACGGTCGCTTGATAGACAACCGATTCCTTGAGGCAGTTTCTACCCATGGGACACTCAGCGGGGTTTCTACAGTTCCATGCTTTGGTTGGTTTGGCTTTACTGTTTAAGACCGATTTGTAGAAACCAACATTGGACGTGCATTTCTAAGGATACTCGACGAGGAATTCCCCAAGGACAATGTGCTACACAAGATCTTCAACCGCAACACAGTAAAGATCAGCTATAGTTGTATGCCCAACCTCAAGCAAACCACCGACAGCCGCAACAAATCGGTCTTAAACAGTAAAGCCAAACCATCCTATCTTCCCACCTGCCCTACAACAGCTCAAGTAAACGATGCAACCTATGCCTTAAAGAGAAATTCCTAATCATCTGCCACCCAGACCTATCAACACTCAACAAGCGTAACGAACTCTTCTCTTCCTGCCGACACAGAAACAAAACACTCCTACGCAACAGCTGACTTGACACTTTTCACACTGCACAAACCATGTTAATTAGCAATTAGTATAGTATATAAGCGATGGTATCGCATTATTCTGCCATTAAAATCCCCTGATGAGTGGGCAACCACTGAACAGGTCTGTAGGGATGTATCTGTAGTTGTTTTTTTCCGACTTCCACACATTATACCCGCTCTACTATTTGTATCGAGCACTGTTTCACAGACACCGAGCTTAATCCCTCTAGGCTAAATATATATAATTATAACGAACTGGTTCAAGACTTCAGGGGTAGTTCATCGTTTTATTACGACAGCTCTGTTTCGTATGGTCGAAAATGACCACACTCATCAGGTATTTTCAACGATTGACCGTTTACTTACGATTACTGGCTATAAAAGCTGGAATACGGTTGCTACTGGAGATATAAAAACAACACTACTTATCCATATTAGTCATGTGACTGGTATGCACAATTTCGGAGGTTGTTACTTGATTATGAAGTTTTTAAGGAGGTATCTGTTTCTAGGGGGGCATGAACTTGCTTGCTCATTTCGCTTGTTTAGACTGCAAAGTTCCTTTTTACATATGATCGTGAATTTTTCAAAAAGACATAAATTACATTTCTTAGTAATGTTGTTGCACGGTATGCATTGTTTGATGATTTTCCTCGCTAGCTTGAAAGGTTTGTTATTGTCCTTCAGTGTCCATATGTGTTTAGATAATTTAGTCTCGTGTCTCTTCTTTTGATCACGGAAGGAAGATGTGTGGTTTCTGATTTGCACTGATGAGGTCCAGAAGGCCGAATTAGTACTGTCTGCAGTTAGTTATATATACATATATATATATATATATATATATATATATATATATATATATATATATACAAAACAAATCTCAAAATATGCCGCTAAAGAATTGAAAACCACCATTGGCAATATTGAAAACGACCAGTGGTGATTTTCATCAACAGTACAGAGGTGTTTTCGGTTTTTCGGAGACCTCGAAAAAGTACCAACCCCGCGCCGAAAACTATAGACATTAGTTTTAACTCAAATTGAGTGGTTTAAATATCTTTAGACGATAGCTTATCCCAAGGAAACTGATACATTGATAATATATGTCTCTAAGAAGTTATGTTGCTTCGGTAACCTTTAACGTTGATATTTACGAATATTCTAGGTCAAGCGGTTATTTGGTATTCAAAGATGCAATTTCGAAGGCAAAAATTATTGTTACTCTTTAACAAAACTTTCGGAGTTTCTTTTAATACATTTAATGAGTTTCTTGATAGGATTATGGCTTTTACGGTAGGAATATGGCTTTTACGGCTAACAGTTAAAATTTTGGCCATTTTATGCTCACGGTTGAGTTATTTAGAGCAGTTTTTAAGATTAGCCTTTTTGAACGACTGACGATTAAAAGTTGTCAATCTTTACGTCTAACGGTTAAATTGTTTTGGCCGTTTTACGGCTAACAGTTAACCACTTAACCGCACTGAGATCATCTTCGATGTATAAATCGTGTCTGTCTGGTATAGCTCGACATAAGTGCATAGAATGGCATCACTTTCATTGTAGTATGTACAGTATCTGACGTAAAAACGACATCATTTGACTCTAGTACATTTTACTCACCATCAAAAGACAGCAAATCTATTGGGAAGAAATCCTCAACGAACGAGAGATTGATGTCTAATTAATTTAAGACGCATCCAAAGTAGTCGCTAGACATTGTAATATTCCTAATCATTCTAAGCAGCATACGGCAGCCTGCGGCCTTTTCCTATTTCTAGGCAACAAGGAAAGCGGTAAAACTCGCAGATCAACTCAGTAGATAAAACCAAAATAACCGAGAATACAAATGATGTACAGCAATGATTTTCCATCGACTCTGTTCAGTTCAGACATTGAAAAGAAAAGCCGTGCTGAGGAAATCTGAATTGACTGGAATGCGAGGAACACGCTAGGGAACTTACTCCAGGGAAATTTTGTGAACATTTTAAAAACTATTCAACGTAATCTACTTCATCTTTTTACATAACTAGTAAATACAATATGCGCAAGCGTGCATCCTATCCTAATGCGTACGCCCGCGACATCAGTCATCGCTTGTAAAATACTTCCTCTGCCATTGACTGCACATCATGGTATCTTTCGATGTTGAGAGTTTGTTCACTAGTACACCTCTTGATGGATGCATTGATCTGGCGATCAAGTACATTCATCAAGGTAACACTGGTCTTAAGATAAACGCCGCTGACCTGAAAACGGTTTTTACCTTCTCAACAGCTGAGACCGGTTTCAATGTTCAAGGGTGTGTTTTATGATCAAATAGATGGGGTTGCTATGGGTTCCCCACTTGCTCCAGTACTTGCAAACCTTTTTATGGGACATCATGAAAAAAACTGGCTGGATAACTATTCATTCTCTGAAGTTCTGTTCTACAGACGTTCTGTTGATGACACCTTTTGTTTGTTCAATAGCGAGGAGGACGCGCTCATGCTCTTTGATTATGTCAACACCAAGCACCCCAGTATTCGTTTCACAATGGAAAGGGAAATTGATAAGAAATTATCGTTTCTAGACATATTGTCAGACAACAGTCATCCATCGTCACTAGTGTATATCGCAAGAAGGCGTTTACTGGTCTTCTTGCTAACTATCTCAGCCTCGCCCCTTTGATTTACAAATTAGGTTTAGTCTGAACATTGATCGACAGAGTATATAAGATCAATAATTCCTGGGTTGCTTTTCATCTGGATGTTAAGAAACTTAGTTTCCGGCTGCGGAAAAATTGTTTTCCATCTTGGGTCATAGACAGGATCATTTACAGGTATCTAGCTAAGAAAAATAATCCTTCTCCTACCAGGCAGAATGCCTCATCTAACCTTCTTCGCACTATTATAAACTTCCTTATGTTGCTGGAAATTTTAATTTACCTTATCATTCTAAGCAACATATGGCAATCTACGGTCTTTCCTTACACTTAGGTAGCACGGAAAGAAACATGTACACTTTCAATTTGTAGCTAAACGGTGCAGCGTAGAAGGGGTGGCTCTCTATTTTAAAGTTTTTCTCTTTTTTTCGATCAACAAAGAGCTCAATTTTTCAAGCTTTCAATTTTCCAAATGAATTGTGGTGGTTTCGTGGCATTTTCTTTCTCAACTTGACTTCTGAGCCTAGCTTGAAGGAAGTTCACTTTCTCCACTGCCTTTTTAAACGGAGGGAGCTCAATAATTTCTCTTCTGGTAATTCGCTCTTCTAATTTTCTTTCGTTTTCTTCCTATTGGTTTTGTAGAGTATGTATTTTCTCTTCCAACACCGCATAGGTCACCTCCAGTTTTCTTTGTTTTGAAGTTACCTTCTCCTGAAGTGTTTTATACTTCACATTTACGTTAGGGAGTTGCGCTTGAAGCATGTCAATTTTTTCCTGAAGTTCTCTTTTAATTTCTTTCAGATGGAGGTTGGCTTTTTCATCAGACTTTCTCTGTTCTGAAGCTACCTTCTCCTGAAGTGTGTTATACTTCTTATTTACGTCCACGAGTTGCGCTTGAAGTTTTGTTGTCGTTTCTTTTAACTTATCCTGCTTGTCTTGACCACTTTGTAACCTTGCACAGGTCAGGTCGAGATGAACCTGCATGTAGGACGTAAGATGAAAGTCAGTCTGCTTTCTTAAGAACTGCAGGGAAAGTTCAACTGATTAAGAGGGTTACACCTTGCACTTTGTCCACTAACATTGCAAAACCATGCTTAGACACTTTAACCTCTGTATTTCTATTCCTCCATCCTTATTTTGGTACATTTCTTTACGAGCTTTACATTATTATTTATATTCTTTTCTTTAATTAATATTGCCTTGTGCCTTTTTCCTTAACTGTTTTAAGTGCCATACTGCTATGCTACCCGGTGTTCCAATAGCCACGAGACAAGTATCAGAAGTACATACAGCCGTTGTCTTTATATGCAAGACGACATGCTCATGATCATATTCTTCCCCAAAATAATTTGCCCAGGGCAGGAGGGTATGAGATTTTCATAGAGAAGACCTACCAACCTCTAGGTCTCTAAGATAATCACATGCAATAATTACCTTGGTATTGCAGTCCATTTCAGCAAAGGGACAGGCGATTATCGTTTGCGGACAATTATATTTATTAATTTAGTGGTTTGATCGAATAGTCTTTATTTGCAAGACAACATACTCTTGGTTATATTCTTCCCCAAAATAACTTGTCGATTAGTCAGAAGGAAGGCATGAGATCTTGATAAAGACCTATTAGAAACTTGCATCTGGTGTATGTATACTAAGATAATCACTTGAAATAATTACCTTGGTATTGCAGCTCATTTCAGCAAAGGGACAGTCGATTATCGTTTGTGGACAATCAATAATTGAATGGTTTGAAATCTGTAAGAAATGCATTTAATATAGCAGTCAGTCTCAAATTCTTGATGTATTTCCTTTTGTTTTGTATGTCTGTCGACAGCTTAATTAAATAGTCGTCCCTAATTTCCTTTGTTTTTCTTTTTTTAATTAGCTACGAGACTGTCATTTTCTGAATAAAATATACTTTTAGAGGACCTTTCACTTGAAAACTTGTCGATTTCATACCTAACAATACCCATACAAACTCGCCAGATTCATCCAATCTATGCAGTAAATCTAAGCAGGACGTAAGGCTAAAATTTAAATGATTTAGACAAAATGGTGAAGTCCTCAAGGTATACAAGGAGTTAGAACTTTGACAGAAAAAAAATTGCCAAGCTGCGCGCTACCATACCCTAGAGAAAACAGATAACATATATTTATGAGAAGGCTAGATCCTGACCTTTTCTCTGGGGACCAGAGTGCCACACTTTAAGGGACAGGGCAATTGAACCTTTTTGAATATTTCACCAACATGCTTCTATAGAAAAAAGAAATTGATTATTCGATTCGCTTCCTTTTCGACAAGGGTATTGTTCGGTACCAAAACAACTTGTTTATCGCAGTCAATAGACCAAACAACTGTTAATTTTTTACTACTTGGTTATAGCTTCAGCTGGCAAATCAGCGCGCACGACATTCACATTACATCTGTATGGCCGTATTAAAAAAATAAAAAGGTCATATTTTGCTGTGCATCTAGTTAGCGATAAAATAGAGAGATTTAGCACCACGTTTACGTGAAACGTGAAGGGCAAGAGTGATTATATGACCTTGTTTTTCCCGCCATTTTTTCACGTTTGCTGGTTGCGCCTTGCCGTTTCTACGTGAAAGTAACCTGTTTCGCTTTTGCCGTGTACGTAATATTTTGTTCACTTTTTCTCTCGCAGCTTTGAAGTGGCCCCTTGATGTTGTTATATTGTAATATTTACCTTTATTTGACCCTTTGGGTGTGGCTCTTGGCAGTGCACGCATTGTACGACTCTCCATAAACAAGTAACCATTAAGTGTTCATCAAAATCTTTCCTTTTTACAGATATAGGGAAATTTTTATTGGTGCATTGAATGTCTTCGAAGGGACAGGATATTAAGTGAGTCTGTGGATGAAACCAAAGTTAAAAGCACTTAATCACCTTTAATAATCCACAGTAGATGATAACTATCAAACACATTTTGATTTAGACAAATTAAAATGTGTTATTGGTTAAAATAAAGGCAAAGTGATCAATCTTACCTTTTTGCTCCTTAATTCTCCACGCCATTGGCACCCATCCTTTGTAAAAGGGCATCTTATAATGAACGGGAGAATCTTCCTTTCAGTGGCTTTGTCGAAGAAAATTTCCTAATAAAATCAAAGCAAACAAATCAAACAATCAAAGCAAACAAGTGCCTGTTCATTCTAAGATCTTTAAGGAAAGAAGGGTACAATCAGGCCGAAATAGACCATCTGTTTCTAAATCTGCTTCTACCAAATATATTATACGGGCTGTCCGTATTTGGCGCTGTAAATTCCGAATTAACAACAATCCAATGTTTCTTAGATCGATGTTATAAGCGCAAGTATACATCCGACCACATTAATGTTTATGAATTGTTAGTTCAACAGGACACACGTATCTTCAAGAATGTTTTTAATAATACAATACACCCTTTAAGAGCTATAATGCCAAAAAAGAAATCAACCAAGTACAATCTGAGGAAAGAGACAAGTCACCATCCTAAAATAAACACTGATAGGTTCAAAAACACGTTTGTTAATCGCTTAATTTTTAAACATAATCTAGTCTTATAATTTTTATCTTGATTTTCTCTGTAATTTATATATATACCTTCTTTTAATGTTGTAACATAGGATATGTGATTATTTATCTTATGACTTAATAAAGATTCAATTCAATTCAATTCAATTCAATAGCATTGAACATCAATTAAGAAAATAAAGTAAAAAGAGAAAATCTAACGTGAATATTGATAGACTTTCTACAAGACCTCTGTTTGTCGTATTACCCCGTCAGTTGGTAAATTCTCTCGATCTGCTGGACAGGTGCGAGGGTGGCCAGCAATGTCTTGCCTGCATGGTTTGAGGCACAGAAAAGAAAGATATTTATTTTATACATACTGAGATTTAAGCACTGAAAAGGCGCGAAGTAAATTTTCAATCGCAAGCTGGTCGAAGAAGCCGAGAGCTAATAAAGTATCTTGTTCTTTTATAATTGCCCCGGGGGATTATAGAGATGCGTGCGCTCTGATTGGTCAAGGATTGCGTCATATCTTGCCATAATCTAGACGTATAATAAAGATGCTATAATCACCTCGCACGAGGTGATTATAACAGCAGCGTTAAATTTTAAAATGGCTATCTCGCGTTTTGTCAGTTTTACCAGGGAAGTGATGAAAGCGATAAACAAAATCCTCTTCCGAAGAGCACAAAAGATGCTAATGAGTCTGGAGTAACACTTTTCAAAAGAAAAAATTTTGTGTTGTTGAGTTAAATAAACCAACCCAGCTCTAGCTAACAGGAACTGGCTCTTTATCTCAGTACGACTAATCAAAACAATTAAAACAGAATGTTTCAACATCAAAATGAATATATGCAACAGAATTCGAAAGCACCTAAGCAATTATACTAAAACCTGACAAATATTCGCCGAAAGGGAGTAACTGTTAGTATTGATTCTATTTGAAGGAAGTGAAGGCTTAACCGCAATCGCCCTGGAAACTTGCGGTTTTGCAGTAGATTTGAGTGGCCAAGAAATGAATGGCGAATCCGCGTGTAGAAGAGGAAGAAAAATAATTTTCTTATTTTGCTATACGCACGTGCCATGACAAAATCATTTTTTCTTCCTTCTCGGAATGTGCTACCAACACGTGCGAGCTATCACTTTAAGAATTATTTACAAATTATCTGTTAAATCAGCTGTGAAATCGACCTTGTCATTGGTCTGATGGCCCACCATGATGCCTTTGTCTGGGGGCAGAGGAGTTCATGATGATTTCTTTCAACTAGTGTTTCCTTTAATTAGGATTAACAAGACAGTTTTTTTAAGAAACTGTTGTGGTACATCAAAAGGTACACAAACATTGTGATTTACTAACGACGCAAAGTTGATTTGGAGCTCTGAATCTTTCCAACATTTGAATTATACGGTGATTATTTACATTCATTGACGCATTGTATCCACGTCAGTCTAAATTCGGCTGAACTTGTCTCCTCAATTCGAACTTTCTTTCGATTAATATTTAGCAGTACTTAGTGAAGAAACTAAAAGGACTCTTTGTCTGCGGAAGTAAACGAAATTGCACGATGTCGAGTTTAATTAATCCCAGGTATAGTTGCCGTAATTAGATTATATGTGATCTAGTCGATCATGATGACCTGATTTTGTTTATGAAATGTTGAGTTCTTTGATTATTTTTATCGCAACTGCAGAATGCTCAGTGAACTGGTTGAATTTGCAAAGGGTAACATTTAAGAGACAGGGCTCATTGTTTACTTCTTATCGAGTTGCATCTGTGCCAAAATAATTGATGCCAGTGAGGTGTTATTCCTCTTTCTTAAAACTGCCCACAAACACTGGACGTGAGTTGATAATTGGATTCTTTAGTTGCTCCTTTATTTGTCCTTTTTCATCTTTATTTATCAATTTCTTTTGTTTTAAAACATTCTTACTCCCTGAGATTGTTGCACGGTTTTGTGTACAATGTACTTGACTTAGTTAAGTGCAGTATCATCAAGATCTCATTTGCAGACTTCCCATTGGTTTTCTGTCATGCTTGTCGATAATGTTCCTCTAGAAGATTTTTGTGACACAATTTTCTGAATTACTGTATTGCATGCCTGTCATTGGTGTGGCAGACTCATGCTTTGTGTGCATATAACAAGGTATTGACTGCATTTTATATCTGAGCTAATGCTATAATTCAATTAACCAGTATTATAAAAATGTATATGTATTAAGAAACAAAGTATCATAAGGGTCAAAGCCCTTTGATAGAGTCGGTATAATTAAAGACTTTTATTTATTTTGAAGGATTGGGAATGCCCATTTCTTAAAGGCTTTTATTAAAGTAGAGTATCACAAGTTCTATCAGTAGAAGTTCACAAGAGCTCAACCTTGCATTCTAGAGCCGAAGAGGTCAAATATACAGTCCAAGCTTGTTGAATGTCTCACCTTGCCTCATCAAGCAAGCAATGAAATGGATTTGCTGTGACTTGCTCATCTTGTCTTTTTATTTCACGTCACAGAAATTCAGCATTGAAATAAAGCACTTGAACAAGAGTGAACTTGAATTTGACATGATTGGTGTTGATGCTTCTATTGCAAATGCTGTGAGGAGGATTTTGTTATCAGAGGTGAGTATGTATTCATTGTCAGGGCTTGACACTAATGGTAGCCCACTAGCCACAGACTAGTAGAAATTTAGTTTTGGGTGGTGGTTTTTATTTCCATTGATAATAATAATAATAATAATAATAATAATTGTAATAATAATAATATAAAGTATTTATTCCATCATAAGATAAAACTACATATCTTATGTTACAATGAATTCGGAAAAACTACAACAGAAATCTACATACATATTAGGAATAAAAATTTGCAATAAATGGAGCTTAAATATCAACCTATTTACAAAGGTGTTCATAAAGCGCTGTGTATTAATTTTCAGGCATGCGCAGCCTTTTTTCCTAAGATTGTGTACATATGTCTTTTGGACAGGAATGATTTCTTTCAGGGGGTGGTAATCCGTTGATTTTAGTTTCTTCATAATGTTTCAGTCTTGTTTGTTTAAAAGGTTGTTGACAAAAACTAGAAATGAGATAAAACAGTGTTTATGACATCGGTCTAAAACATTTTGTACAACCGTAACATCGGACTCAGATGCCCCATAGACTGAAAGTGCATAGCTAAAGTTAGCCAAAACAATGGATATAAAAAGATGATCAATCTCTGCCTGAGAGTAATGTACCTTTCTCAATGTTCGTAGGACGTGTAAACACTTGTTTGCTTTGACAAGCTTAGTTCTTACATCCTCTTTAAATTTTCCGTCACTCTGCAAAGTTACTCCTAGTAAAACAAAGCTATTACATTGGGGAATATTATGAATTGGAGAGTGGAGTACATTATGATTTTTTTTTAACAACTAGCTCTTTACGTTTGCAAAGGTTGCAGACCATTCTATTGTCTTTACACCATGGTAAGAACTGTCGTACTAAGTCGGCAGACGGGTCACTATTCCGTGATAGCCAAAAGAATAGTGGAATCATCGGCATATTTAAAAAGCACAGGGCAACCATTAAAAAAAATCTCCAAATCATTCAAAAATATATTAAAAAGATATGGTCCGCTTACACTACCTTGTGTGGTACCTCTATTGACAGATTTCCACTGTCCTAAAAACTTATAACTAACAACACGTTGTTGTCTTGCATAGAGGAAATTAACTATGATACAAATTGATGATGTACGGATTTAGAGGTAGCTGTTTCAGTTTGGCAGACAAAATAGCATGGTTCACAAAATCGAAAGCCTTACTAAAGTCCATGGTAAAAGTTCGCACTGCGCTACAGTCACTGCTATCTAAATACTTGTATGTCTGGTGCTGGATAGCGAGCAAGGCATTTGTGCAACTACCCGCCTGTCTATATGCAAATTGGGTGTGGCTCAGGTTGTTCTCAATGACTGACTGTGCTTGTGTATGATACACGACCTTCTCAAACAACCGGGCAATAATGGGAGTAACAATACTTTCAGTCTGTTTACTAGCCAGTTTGGCTAGTAAACAAACTGAAATTGTCGTAAAATCTAAGATGTCACCAGCCACTTGGCTAGTAAGTTGAAAAGTTAGTGTCGTGCCCTGATTGTAGTAAGGCATTTTTGATCAAAGTGTATTGGGTATTGAGACTGAAAGCTATGTGCAATGTATGTTTCATGTAAATAGGTCCCAACAATGGCAATTGAAAAAGTCTTCATATACAATAACACCTCTATCATCCAAGATGAGGTATGTTGATGAAAATTTTTATTCCTCTCTAATCATTTTGTATTTTCTAGGGTCTTTTTCTATGCTGGAATGGATGGTAGCTTAGTATACTTTAGTTCTTCCCAAGTATGAAGAAGTTCTGCAAATAATTGCCTCCTTAAACAAGATTCTGTTAGTTTAAAAGTAGTGTAAAAAAACTCCTGGTTGATATGAAATCTTGAAATTAGCAACTTATATACCTATACATGTGATGCATGATCCGGCGCAGTATGGAGCGCTATTTATGCAATAGCGAAAATCAGACCTGAAAGAAATCAGGCCTGTACGGCATTCGAACCACTGACCTCTGCTTATTAACTCAATTGGTAGAGCTCTGCACTAGTATTGCAGAGGTCAGTGGTTCAAATCCCATACAGACCTGATTTTTTTCAGGTCTGATTTTTGCTATTGCATAAATAGCACTCCGTACTGCAAGGATCATGCATCACACGTATCTAATACTGCAGTTCAAAATATATGAACTTCATATATACATTCTATCTTATATACCTATATTGCTAGCAGTTAGTTTTCTTCCCAGAGATGTGTCTGCAGTCCTCCAAATATCATGTAATTTTATTTGTTTCCAAAGCTTTGAACAAAAAATGCAAACTGAAAAGCTCCAGTAGAAAATTTTGAATTGTCAGTTGTATGAATAGATTTATTCTAACTTCTGTGTCTAATCTTGTTTTTATCTGAAGGTATTGGCTCATAGGTTAGGACTCATTCCAATTTTTGCAGATCCCAGAGAATTTGATTTTAAGAAAGATGGTAAGTGTTTCAGGTGTAATTTAGAGGTACATTTTCCTTTGACAGGTGTGGAAAGTTTTTGGAACAGCACCATGACTAAGTTATGTATTTATTTCTCTAAAGGAGATGAAGAAACCAAAGATGACACAACACTACAGTTTGACCTAAAAGTTAAGTGCATCAAAAACAAGAATGCACCAAAGAATGCCACAGACGCTGATGAATTATTTGTAAACTCCAAAGGTAAATGTGAGTTTTTTAAGTTATATAATTTGAAAGATACATTCTTGACAGGAGTAAACTAGACTTGAGCATATTAGGCAAATGTCACAGGATACTCCATGGTATACCCTGCATAAGTTTTTGCCTTACATTTTAACATTATCTTTGTTCATTTAGTTACGACAGATCTCATAAAGTGGGTGCCAATCGGAAATCAGGCCAGGAAGGTAGACTAAGAAAAATAATGAATTTGCTACTGCATCACACGAAACTATGTTTCCTTATTGAATTTGATGTATTATTATTATTTTATTATTATTATTATTATTATCATTATTATTATTATTATGTCGCAGAGAAATCAACTGAATGCTACATTCTAATCAGGCAGCACAGGGCGAAAACCGTAACCTGTGAGCCATGGAGTAAAGAGATAAATGTACATTAACTAATCCTAAAAAGGTTTTCTGTTGTGTCTATGGTCCTCCTTCTAACAGGAAGTCAAACTGCCACCTTGAAAGTCCGGGCAATATTCAGCGTGCCCTAGAGCACTGCCCTCTGCATCTTTTGCAGTACGTCTGTGCTTTTGCTTCCCACCAGCTCACGCATCATGACATCCAGCTCCCGTGACCACACCCCGAGGGCATCCATTATGATGTTATATTGATTCACTTCGTAGCCTGGGAACTGCTGTCTTAGTTCCCAGTGAAGGGGTCCGTACTTCAGTGTCTTCTCTTCATCCTTTCTTGTCCGATTGTTAACCCACGGGCAGCTCATTTCCAGCGTCACAACTCTCTTGCACATATGATTTACAATGCGTGCATCCACCCAATTGCATCTGACCTCTTGTTGATCAGCATATATAGAGACATCCCAATAAGCTTTAACATTCTCTGACTCATACACGGGCTTCGGCTTGTCGGGTGAGTACCAGGGTGGTATCTCGTCTATGAATCCCTCATCATACAACAGTTGGTAAAGCAGTACCTTCAGTGCTGCGTCGTGTCTAGAGAGATACTTGTTCTGGGCCAGCGCACTGCATCCTGACAAGATATGTGCCACACTCTCTTGAGCCTTGCCGCATAATCTGCACCTCACCTCGCCTTCTCCGCTTGTGTGGGTCTTCTGACTCGTGTATACTCGCGTTGGCAATAGCTGCCCGTAGAGCTCGACGAGTCCAGCAATTGTGTGTGATGGGCAGTTCTTCCACTCTGTGAGCCACCAGAAACACCCATCAGCACTCAAACTCTCATCCTCCAGCCTAGTAGTCACTAGACGCCCTTGCCACCGTTGGTTTCTGATCTCATCCTCTAACTTCTCAATTTGGCACCTCCGCACCTCTTTCTTGATCCCTTGCGCATGTTCCAAATCCAACTCCAGCCCCAACTCCTCCGCGCACTTAGCCGCTTCTTTATTATTATTATTATTATTATTATTATGCAGTATACACGTTTGGATGCTAGTGAGCTAAGCAAGATAGGGTGAAAATTCGTAACCTATCTGCATGATAGGACTGTTAACTATAATAATATCTAATACTACTTAAATATAAATGATCAATATAAAACGATAAAAGTGTCAATTGGCCCAATACTAAGATGTTTTTTTTTTTAATTTTCATGATTTACTGTTCGGTTCTTAAAATATCCTTAACTTAAAATGTTCATAAAATCCTGTTCATAATAATCAAATCATAATGTCATTAAAATTCTTACGCTGTAACCAGTTTAAATGTTCTTGCAATGTTCAGAGTGCTACTTAATACAGCTTTCTGCATACTCAGCAATATTTCTTTGTACCTTGTACCAAAGAAGCCCTTCATTTCAGTTTCCATGGCTTTAGACCATCCTCCAAGTACATCTATAATGACGTTTACTTGTGAGATCTTGTATCCTGGGTGTTGTTTTGTCAGCTCAAGTCTTAAGTGCTCCATACTTCTTGGTCTTTTCTTTGTCTTTCTTGTCTCTGTTGTTGATCCAAGGGCAGCTCCTTTCCACCATAAGTACCTTCTTGTTTTTGTGGTCGATGAAACGTGCATCCACACGATTAGATTGTACGTACGTATGATCAGCATATACTGGTACATCCCAGTATGCCTGAGCATCAGGTGACTTATAAAGAGGTTTGGGCTTCACATCTGAGAACCATGGCGGAGTACTATCAGCGAGCTCTAGGTCTTTGAGCATCTCAAAGAAGAACACTTTAAAAACAAAATTGTGCCTTTCTAAGTACTTGGACTGAGCTAATGATGGACATCCAGCAAGTACATGTGCCATGCTCTCAGGACCTTCGCCACACATTCTACATTTGACATCGTTCTTGTCCGTTGTTCCAGTCTTGTAGGCCATGTAGACCTTTGTTGGTGTGAGCTGTTCGTACAGTTCCATGATGCCTGCGATACAGTGGGTAGGAGCACATTGCCATTTATTAAGCCATGCAAAACAATTTTCAAGGCTCAGTTGATCATCTTGCCATCTTGCTTTTAAAAGACTTCCTCGCCACTGTTGATCTTCGACTTTTTTGACTAGTTTCTCATTTACAACTTTCTTTATATGCTTCTTGGTGTGCATATCTTTGGTAGCTATCTCTGGTTCTTCTGTTGGGCTACGTGATGGTTCAGTGGTATTCAAGTTCAGAGTTATATCCAGTTCTTGTGCAAACTTCTTCGAGTCAGTGATAAGAGAGGAGAATCCCTTGACTATAGCACATTCTTCAAACTGTTGCACAGATTTCATCTTGGGGTCTAGACTTTCATAGAGTTTAACTGCTGCTTTGATCTTGATCAGCTTATACTCTTGTTCAATGGCTCGTAGTCCTCGTCCTCCTTTCTCCCTAGGTAGATATAGCACCGCTATGGAGCTAAGTGGATGACGCCCTCCATTTTCGCAGATGATCTTTCTTGTTCGTCTGTCGATGTCACGCAACTCAGCAAGTGGCCAATGCTGGGTTCACATGGGGTATGTGAGTGCTGGAAGTGCAAACTGGTTTGTAGCAAGGACGCGGTTAAAATCAGATAGTGGGCTCGTCCAGATCACGGATAGTCTTTTGAAATTATTATTATTATTATTATTATTATTATCATCAATATTATTATTGTCGATGCTAAAATAAAAAAGCGTCTTTATTGTTCAAGAGATTAAATTAGACTTGCCCTAAAATATAATCATAATAAGTTAATAATAAATTCACAAAAAGGTAGAAGCAATTTGGTAAAATTCACAAAACTACGTTATTATTATTGTTATTATTATTATTATTATAATTATCATTATTATTATTATTATTATTAGGTCGTTTTTGTTATCAAAGTTAGTTTTGGGTCTGATATGAGTCTGATCCTAGAGAACCGAATTTAACAGATGTATTCCGTGTCAATTAATTTGGAAATGTACGAGAGGAAAAACCATTACCCACGCGAAGCTATTGAAATGTTTTAAGTTTTGAAATAAAGTTGAATTTTTTATATTATTATTATTATTATTATTATTATTAATTAAATCTTCTTAAGAAAGAAGAAAGAAAGCAATATTGGCACTTCAAGTGTAAGTGACATTGTAAGTTCTGTGCATTTATCACTGAATCGTTGACGCTTTTTCCAGTACGGACCGAATGATATCAGACCAGTCCTCGGCGATATACTGATTGCAAAGCTCAGACCGGGACAGGTATAAACATTCCCTTTGCAATAACTTAATTTAGTCTGATTGTACAGACGTACATGTATAGCGACGTTGTAATAACAGAGAGGAACATGAGTCTTTTGTACATGTACATACTGACTCCAGCTTTAAGAAGGAAAACAAGTAATCCGCACTCGCGATACCCGAGAACTCTTAAAGCTAAGCTTTTAAACTTTGTTAGACCTAAGAAACAACACACTTGTAGTGTGGAGAGTTTTTGTAGCCAATTATGTTTATTTTGTTCTCTTTTCAGGAATTAGATCTTAAAATGCATGCGGTTAAAGGAATTGGCAAGGACCATGCAAAGTTCTCGCCTGTTGGTATGTAAAATGAAGCAATCATGGGCTGCGTCTGAGTTAGTGAATTTTCGCTTCCGAAAGAGGCAAAAATACTCGTCATTAATTAAGTTCGCTTTTTAACAAATGGTAAACACCATAGCGTACACTATTGAGTTATGGGTGCACGCACGCGAGAGGTTGCTAAGCATGAAAGAAGCGCAAGAGTCGCTCGAGGCGATAGCCTCGAGCGACTCTAGCTTCTTGAGTGCTTAGCAAACCTCCCAAGTGCATCCATAACTCAATAGTGTACGCTGTGGTGTTTACCATTTGTTTTATAACATAACATTGATACATTGTAGCTAAAGAGTTCCCTTTTATTTAACAAATCCTACGTGACCAGAAAAAACAAGCGCGCACGGAAAAATAGCCTTTGCATTTGCTCACGTCAGCAGCGTACACCCATGGGCAAATGGGGGACGCTAAATTGACCAATCAGAGCGCGCGCTTTACTTTGGTTATGTTATAATTCTCCTTTCAGCCACAGCTTCCTACAGACTTCTTCCAGAAATAACGATCGTCAAACCCTGCGAAGATAAGTTGGCTGATAAATTGGCGCAGTGTTTCACCGAAGGCGTCATTAAAGTGGAAAATAAACACGGTATGTTACATGAAAGGAAATGCATTCATTTCAAGCATTCCTTATTAAATCTCAATCATTGTGATGATTAAGGTCATTTTTTACTGTCATATTCGGGGAAGCACTCCCACCGTTGACTGTTTTGTTTGTATTGCTGTTGTAGGAGTCAAACGAGCTGTGGTTGCCAACGCTAGAAGAGATACATGCAGTAGAGAAGTGTTTAGACACGATGTAAGTTTGCTTTAACTTTGAAGATTTCCGCTTGAATTGTCGACATTTCGACAACGCTAATCCTCACGATCGTACTGCATTTCTTGGTGAGGGTTCGCGGTGAAAGTAAAGAATCCGATCCCACAAACAACACGTCGGCCGACTGTCGGCTTTCTCGAGAAATGGAAGGGGGAACCAAAACAAAACACAAACTGAACAAATCAAAACAAAAAAAAATCGTAAAAGGGGAAAGGATAAGTATCGTTGCAAACAAGTAAACAAACCCATTGGGGGAGGGAATAGTTTTTACTGGTCACATTGTCTTACCCTGTGTTATTATAATTTTCTGTGTTGTTAAGCTGATTATGCTTTACAGTCATGTTGATGGTGTGAACTTCCGCCTCACTATCCTCAGGAACTAAAGAATCGAGTCAAGCTCTCACGGATTAGAGACCATTTTATCTGTAAGTTGGATTGGCTGATACTTGTAACTCAGTTTTCTTTTTCGGTTGCTCGATCGGCTAATGTCTATGTTCTCAACTACATCTTAAACAAGATGAATCTTTGTTTGAATAGTGGCAGATCCGCGTTTAAATGTACTGGGAGATAAAAAAATAATTTTAGGAGGATGTTAAAATGGGGCTAAACACAGCGGTTAAACGTGTGTGTATTTGTGAACCAAGTTGTCTCGCACAAGTACAAATAACCACAGAAGCCAGTGAGTCACAGTGTTTAAGAAGCGTATAACTTTTTTAGTTACGCTCAAAACAGAATGAGAAATCAACAGGATATCCATACTTGAATAAGCTTTGAGTTCGAAAAGTGTCGAATTTTCTTTTTTCCTTCTGTTATTTTCTTTTACAGATTTCTATGAACTTCTCAATTTTCATTTGCTCATTTTGCGAGACAGCGATTGTTGCGAATGGCTTCCTTTGAACTTTTGCACGGGAAATTGGCGTGCAGCCAGGCAGAATTTATCCTATCGCGCATTCCCGACGTCTAACTGCTGTGTTAGCTAAAAGTAATTTAAGTGAAGTTGAAATAAGGAGAATGTTGGCCAGCGGTCTAAGGTTCTAATTACGAGGGGTGGACCAAGGTCATTTTTAAAGCGTGAGTATTTTTAGAGCTTTGTTGGGTGTTATACCTGTTATGATTTTTCAGTGTCTCAAGGACACGTGACCTGACTGTTTTCTCTGTGTTTTCTGTAGTCTCCGTGGAGTCAACTGGTGCACTTCCTCCAGATACACTGGTTTGTGAGTCAATTAAAGTCTTAATGGGAAAGTGCAGGCATTTCCTCTCTGAACTTGATGGCCAATCTCTAAACACTTGAGCTCCCATTTATTCTGGTCCATGCTTAGAAGAAAAACTTTGCACGTGGACATTGTTTGGCTCACCCACTGAACACGTGCGTTTCTCAGGTCTCCTGTCCCGTCATAGAAGAAAACTTTATACAACGGTATTGTTTCGCTAGCCTGTGATGGAAGCGAAGGCCGCATTCCTTCTTTCGCCTTTCAGAAATATCCATGTGACTCGTGTCATGTAAAGAAAATTGATAACTCCTACTGAAAGGGATTTTAAGAGAAGAGAACGAAGCCACCACTGAACGGCGGAAACGGGGTCCCAGAATAACACTCTCATCTGTGGACTTAAAACTTCAGGACAAGAATTTTGACTTGTACTAGGTATCCTTTTGGACATTGTTTGTCTTGCTGGCAATTGTTGCAACCTTGTTGAATATTTAGAACTAATGACACCAAGCGTACCGCCAACGGCCAATCAGAAGAGAGGAAGATACCGTTAAGATCCAATGAGAACTCAACTAAAAACAAGCAAACTGCCTATAGCGCGGGAAAACGCAGGCGACCAAGTGGTGGTTAGTTTAAGTTTTGCATTTGATTGGTTTAGAGAGTGGTGCTAGTTTCTAGACCAATCCCAGAGCAAATTGAAGTTAAGACAGCAATCCTAACACTCCAATTGAAAAATTCTCTATTTTTCATGGTAAGCTTTTACATTTGTTGTGAATGCAAACAAGTTGATAAATACGCAATGAAAGAGAGAAAATTAGAAATTTGAAAAAGTAAGAAATGGCTCACAGTACATTATCCGCCTTTATAACAATAAAATTATATTGCTGCAATTTTAATAATTATCTTCTCTTCGTTTTTCTATATTTATTCTATACGGTTTTATACCAATATACGCTTCCGGTGTTTTAAAGAATTATTCAAAATGTTTCTCAACCGAAAGAGCATCGCAAATAGCCCAATTCAGTTTTCCCAGTTGGCCGTGAAACGTTTTGAACATGCCGGAATTTTCCACGGAAAATCACCTTTTGTTAGCTTGCTCTAAGCGTAAACGGGGCGCGAGAGTAGCTCGGAGTGGGAGAGGGAAGGATGCAATGAACGGAACAGGCTGTTATTTAATAATGAATTTTGATTGTTTAACCACGATGGAATGTGATAAGTCTGTGCATGTCCTAAACATCGTGACGATTAAGTGTCACAGGAAACTTTGAAATTATCTTATCATATCATATCACGAGTTGTAGCACATGTACTAACTGAGAAATATAACATTAATAGTTTCAATAGGTAAATTCTTCAGTCAAAGTCAGCGATCTCTCGGGCCAACGCATTGCACGTCTTCATTGGATATGGCCTTAATGCGGGTTTTCGATTCTCCTCCTCCTCGGGTATTTTGAGCACATCTTCTCCATATTCGTCCTCTAAATATGTCTTCCAGGACTTGGGAACTGGAAATACGAAGCCCTCAAACTCCATTTCCTTTAGTGGAAAAACGTCTTCATTTCTTTTTTCACTAACAAACAAATCGATCATGAGTCCGTCGTGCCACTTGCAATTGTAGGAGAGGCAGTAACCATAGCAACTTGCCTTATCTCTTAAACGATGGTTCATTGGTCTAAAATAATAACCAATTTCTGGGTGAGTCGGGGAAACTACGTCTCGGAGCCAATTAGACAGAAGGTTTATGTCTGTAAAAGAATTCTGGTAGAAAATATCATCCGGGAGATCTCTGCTTGCTACTTTAAAGAATTTGATGTAATCCTCCAAAGGCATTTCTATATCGACGTCATGATCCCAGGGGATGAATCCCTTGTGTCTGGCAGCCCCTAAGAGCGTCCCGCAAGCTAACCAATAGCGGATGCGGTGTTTCGTAGCCAAGAGATGAAATATTCGTAACATTCTGGTCATCACTAGCTGGGATTGCCTCAATGGGGTGTTCGCCCTGTGGCGAATATCGGGACATTGGATGCCTGTGCTACCCATCTCACACAGACCTCCCAGGTCGGTATAAAGTTTAGGGCACATTTGGCCAATTTCGAGTTTCATGTCGCATTTCGGCCTGGATATGTTTTTGTTTGCAGGGACAAGTTTACGTAGGTACGGTTCCATATGGTGAAGCTCCTTGAACATTATCACAAAAAGAATATAGAGAGTTGTAGTGAATATCATAAGTCGGCACCAAATCTTGAAGCTGGACATGAATCGGTATCCACGCATCTTAACAGAAACAAACGCATCAAGAAATTGTCTATTGTTCCGGCTCGATTTCACACATTAGGTAGTAAACAATAGTCCTTTTGTTCTCTGTAGCGCTGGGGGACTTTGGCCGAAGCGACGCGAAAAAGTTCGTGACTAATCGGAAAAAAATTTTTGGCATCACAATTAAGCTATTTTGGAAGAGTAGGTAGCGCATATTTGCACATGACAGGTAAATTGTCACCGGAGTACCCCAAGGGAAAATTAAACGCTGATTTAGCCGCTTCGGAGAAGTGGGTAGCGTAAATGTGTCTCGTCGAGTCAACTCTCAACGGTCTACACCAGGAAAAAAATTGACCGCTAATGTGAAAATGCACACATAGAGAATTCAAAATACGTTGTGTCTCATTCAGACCACCTCTCTCCGTATAAATCTTTCTCCAGAAACTGTCATAATTCTAAAGTCTAAGTCGTCATAGTTCTAAACTAAAGTCTAGTCTTTCCGAGCGTTTAAAATTCCCGCTCGTATGCTAATCGGAAACTTCGACAAATCCCTCGTGTGTTCTGAAGCTGTTGCGCCTTTGTTCAAAAATGGCCATATAGGGTCATTTTTCGCTTGTCTAACAAAGCCTATTGTTATCAAATTTGAGCCACTTTTCTTGATACGAAGATAACGATTACTGTACTGGCTGAAATAGTGTACAATATATGGGACCGTGGGACCGGTCACTAAGGAATCCTTCAATCCCCCCCCCCCCCCACAACAAGTCGAGAGATAATGAATAATTCCTCAGAAATGTTTACTGTACAGGTCTGTAGACTCGAATGCTCGAATAAGTTTTTAATTTCACGAAGATCTGGTTTGACTGTTCAAAAAGGAAACAAACGTAAACAAAACGAAGCGAAACGAAAATACTACAGTGACAACATACTTTACAAGATTTGTGGACTCGCAGGAAACGTAAAGAAAACATTCATGAGAAAAATAAACAAACATCTGGGACCGAACTTTGACTTCTGGAAGTCCGAGCACATGGTCCATACCATAATATCAACAATGCACAGGACGTAGATTTACCAGTCCCGCGCGGACTGAACACGGGAAACGTTTTGTAACTTACAAGGTCTAAGGTATTTTTAAAGTGATTTGCAATGACCCGATTTCATATTTGTCTTGTTTCACTTTTTTCTGTGTTTAATCTGTAGTTGTTGATTTTGAATTTCTGTTGACTCATGATAATCTTCGTAATCTTAATCAACAAGTCTTGTTTCTTCAGCCTGTGCTTTAGAAGACGTTACTCTTATTTTTTTTTATTTGAGTCACCCTTGGCGCATGGAAACATTGCGCGGGTGAACATTTCCTCGGATTCTGTATTTATCATTTTGTATTATGTCTTGGAAGTAAATATCGTTTACAAGGTATCGAGCATGGAGAAAGGAATGAGGTTTTCAGATCGTCACATTTGCTATGAAAAATTTGGTAGGTCACTGGTCAACTGGAAATTTTGGGTCAGATTCCAGATTAGGATCCCTACTCTTCTGTCTATTTTGCTAAAGACCTCTAATTTTATTTGCTTATGAAATAATCAAAGGCCGTTTTCTAATGTTCAACGCTACTAACAAAAGGAAAGTAATAAATTTTGGCTGACTCGGTAATAGTATTTAAGGTTTAGAAAATTTCCTCATGATTCTTCAGCTCCAATAAATCAGAATGAGGAGTCAGCAAATTTTCGAATCAAGTAGCAACGAATTACCAGAATGAATTTTTCAAAAGTCTAAAGAAAAAAAGTTATCATAAACGTAAATCATCAGTAAAAATAAAATTCGGATCTCTCAATACGTCGTCCGCTTATAATATAGATTTCAAGTAACAAATTCGCTTAATTTTGATATCTTCGTCTACTTATTTGTGGTTTCCGCCGTCCGTTTTACTAAAAATAGGGAGGAAAAACTGGAAGTAAGGCGGTGAGTATCCGCACAGTATGGTTCCCGATAGCATAATGTAATTTGCTTCAATGTGACTCGTTACTCACTGTTGACTGAAATGCCATCCGTTACTTTTTTAAAGAGTACGGCCTATCTCCTATTTTTCTGCCAAGCTGTCGTTTGAACTTTCTCTGACTTTAAACCGAGCATAGGTAGCCTTCCCACTTCGCTAAACTTTAAATGATATCTTTTGAAAATCAGGGTCCAAAATTGGTGGGATTATTGCGTAGGAACTGGAAAATTTGCATTCGTTAAAAGGGCTTGTATTGTAAAAAACGTTTTCTTTCGTTGTCAAATTAACAAGACAAAAAACGTTGACTTTCAATGTTTACCTAAGGAAAATCTCATCTCACAAGGAAATCATGACCTATTGTACCATATCGCAGTTAGAAGTCACTGGTAATTATTCCGTTTGTTTCGGAGCAGATGAATTAATTTTTATCACGTACACCTTCCACAACGTGTAAGGTATTGCTGTAGCAACTTCACCTTTCCTTAGTTAAACACATAGTTTATGTGCGGTATTTGCTTATGGAATACTTCTCCTCGACGTATGGGACACATATCTTAGCGTGGGTCGTTTAACTTGAGTTGACAAGTATGATTTTCAATAGCCTTTACTTTCGAACCAAGTAGGCCGGCTAGTCTCTCTGATTTCAGCGAGAAAATTGGCACTATGAGTCTTAAGATCACCGTTACGTTTAGATGACACTTCGTTATAGACAGTGCTCTTCTCGCTTTTTCTTTTGATGAAGGTCATTCTGAAGCGATCTTAACGAAGAGTGGTCATTTTTTCCGTAGACCATCGTCGCTTAGCTACACGCAAAAAAGCGTCGTGAACAAAAAAAAATTTATCCATCTCTCTGATACAGCAAATCGTTGACCTTCAAAATCACAGTAAACAGTCAAAAATGATGATGATGATAATCATAAGCATTATCATGATAATAATTCGAGACCAACTTATTTTTAAAGTCTTCCAGATGCTTCTAATTACTTGCTATGGTTTGCAAGGTCATTTTGAATTTTCAGTCAGAGGTATATCATATGCTTCTGATTTTATGAAGTGACGATTTTCAAGATAGATGAAAACGTGATGCCATACTGTTTGTCCACGATGGGAATAAGAAGGAAGTATTCGAAATTATCACATGACCCTTACGGACTTTGAGGGGGGCGGACGGATCAAAGTGAATCGACCCGGAAATGATGAACTGATTGATAAAAATATTCAACTGAAATCATGAGCATTGGTTCATGTCGTAGGCAACAGGAGAACCAAACTGATATCATCTGCAAGCTGTCAATTTGTTCGTTTATCCCGCATAAATCTTTACCAACACCAGCAGGAATCTTTAAGTCATTCCAAATATCGCACTGTTACGTTTCCAGCGGACATTCCCAGAAGTGTATATAGCATTTCATGAGGCCTGATGAGGTTCGGCTGACACTTCCCCTACAGGTACATGTGTAGGTTGGCTTGCTTGACTGTGCATCACGTGATAATAGGTACTGTCTTGCGTCATCTGTTGAGCACGTCGCCCCGATGATTTTTTTATTCTGATTGGAAAAAAAAAAGAAAATGTACTTTAGAAATACACAAAAGGTTTATAGATAGCTGTCTTGCAGCAATTACTTTAAATTTCCAACTTATCAGCAAAAAAAGGTACAAAAGAAAAGGAATTGTGTAGAACAAACAGTAGATTTGAGTATGCCTATAAAAATGTCTTACCCTTGTTTAGTTTTGCTGCGATGATTTTGAAGTGGTATGGTATGGTCTGCTCTGTTTGTCTTATTACGTACTACACGCCTGAATTGAGCATAGGATATTTAATAAATTTTAAATGTTAAGAAACAGTAAACTTACAGTTGTTTCAACCACGCTAATGGCCGTGTTCGCGTATGGACCACTTGTCGTTACTGAAGAATTACTCCTATGTTGACAAAGGCTCAGATCGTGAACACCGGGAGGTCCTCTGGCTCCTTTTGGTCCAGGTACTCCAGTATCCCCTTTGAAGCCCTGAGTTCCATTGTATCCTTGTGGACCTCGGAGACCAGGGACACCTGGAAGTCCCTGACGGCCAATAGCACCAGCGATTCCGGTTTTTCCTGGAGGCCCTGGAGACCCTTTAGGACCTTGAAGTCCTTTGGGACCTGGGGGCCCTTGTAAGCCTAAGACCCCTGGCGGACCGATAGGGCCTGGTGGTCCTTGAAGTATGGTACCATGGTGATCTGTCACCAACTTAGTCTTATTTATCTGCAAAGTAAAAACAGCAATTTTAATTTCTAGCAAAATTTTTCGGAATGGTGGCACAAAGGAGGTCGTATCCTTACAAAACTAAAACGCCTGCCTTAGAGCACCTTGAACGTGTGATATCGGTTAGTGGTCAATGACGTGGCATCGTCTGGAAGATCTTAAAGGTAGGTATGATGATGAAGATCATGGAAAGCACGCGCTGCTTGTACACCATTCCAGTCCGAATGTTATGAAACATTTCAGTATAGTTAAACAAAGAAAATATCTTCAACATCCAGAAAAGGAAAACTTACATTGGCAAATAAATAATCCAGTCTACTTCTCTGAGTCGTCAGGTTTGCATTCATTTTACTTTCAGTTTTTTTCAGCTCATGCATTGTGTTTTGAAGAACGGTTATAGCATTCCTTATCAAGGCTTCGTTCTGAGTTAGCTTTTCCAACTCTTGCTTTAAACCATTAGCTGAGTCCTTCACGACAACCTGTGATGGTGGTGGCGGCTGAGGTGCCTTATTTGGACCTGCCGTTGTTAAAAAAAAAAAAAAAACCATGACATGAAATAGAATGACTGAAATGAAAATGCTTGCTAAGTATGGGGGAATAAAGAGAGAATCGCGCAATGGTATTGAATCCGTACAAATATCGTTGACGCTTATAAATGTGTTTATGGGGATGACTTTAATTGGGTTCGGTTTCTTGAGTGCGGGCTCAGGTTCCCGAACAGTGGCATCATGTAATCAAACCTAGACATTAATCTGATCCAGTTTTTGAAAAAAAGAAAGGGCAGGACACCGGAAAAATGCTACAGCTTTGATTCAGACGTCTTAATCGCCTCGTTTCGAGCTATATGCATAAATTATCAGTGTTTTTTTTTTTTTTTTTTTTCCTGAAACCGTTGACTTCTTTTAAAAATGAAACAAACTCCAATGAAATGGTTAAATTGGTTCGACAAATAATTCATTACGCTTACTTCTCTACAATTGGGTCAGCCCGAGTTTTATCAGGTTTGTCAAAGTTTGGCGTCTGAAACTGGCCGTAGGACGCCACCTTCATCTTTGAATTAGTCTTTAAGTTTAACTTAGTACTTAAGCTTGTTTTTCCGCTGTTTGATGCACATTAAAGATATCAGGTCCGCAGTACCACACTGATAAAGTTTTATCCGAGGAATTCGGTTGCACATGTGAGTGCTTGAGTAATGTCATTATTTGAATTTGTGATGTTTACGTTATCCATTGATGTACCACAATGAAACGTTAGATCAATCAAGTAAACTGAGTCATGTTTTTCTAGGAATAAGTTACCTGGAAACTGCGAGATGGTTTCTGCCGGTTTTCTAAGAAGAATCCAGACATCTAGCACCAATGAAATCAACGTTAACAAAATGAAAATTAGGACAAGAACGCGTAAAATAAGAAGCTCACTTGGCATGGTCTTCTGTTGTGCTTGTTGTAGACTACAGATAGATCACTTCGCTGTCCTCAGAGTGGAGGGATTTGTTTCTCATCTTAGTCATCCAGCAATCCCCTGCTTTATGACGCGATGGAATGGTAAAATCCTAGAAGGACAAGAAACCACTCAAATTCCATTTAGGCAAAGAATAGAGGGAAAAGTCCAATTAAAGTGAAGACTAGCTTAGTACAAGTAGAAAAAAAAATTTGGTAAGTAAAACACAACAGGTTGTAGCCGTCTAGACAACAAACAAACTGGTATGTCAGATCTGGCTTACAAGGGAAATATAAAGTGAATATTACTTGCGATGGGAGTTTTTGATTCCTTAAGGATGAGTGTTCTTCATTGATTGGTAAACTGCTCTAACAATTGAGGTGAACGAACTCCAATCGCTTTTATAGGAACAAAGGCTCGGACTTTTTAACAAGTGGTATTATATCGGTTGAGTGCTTCTACTGACACACTGTCTTAGATTAATTCCGTCGATGAAGATGACTTCCAAAAGGAAGGAAATCAGTATTTAGTTAGCAAAGGGCCACATTGGGGTGGTTTAGAAAACGAAATCCTTTTTCCATCTGAGACCTACATTTTTAATTAAAGTCGACGTATTCCGCCTAACACCCTGCTTGTTCTTTAACATTGTTCTACTCTGTTATTGGCAACTAGGTTCAAAGGTCGTTGGTGGCAAAGACGTGACCGATATTTAATGCGGCTTCCATCTATTGAGAGTCTTAAACACGGGTCAGATTTTACAAAATGTATTCCTTTAAGAATGTAATGCAGCAATAAGCCGCTATGCTCAAACACAAAACAAATCCATGGAATAGATAAGTTTTATTTAAAATAATAAACTTTGCATTGGGGTGGCATTTACTGTGAGGCCAACTATCCTACACTGATTGCTACGTAAATACTTTTCATGTATGATGTATTTGGACAACTGAGCATCACTCATAACCTTCGTGTTCATTTTTATCTGCATTTTTCATCAATCATAACGATTTCTTGTCCCTAAGTGTACCATATCTGCTAATGTTCGACATATCATCATTTATTTAAATCAGATTTCTCTCTTTCAGAGAAATCGATGGTTTAATCAAGGTTTCCCTGAGCGTTATGTTATCCGTCCCTAATGTGATGTTTTATAGCATGCCGTGACGTTAGCGTCATTCTTATGCACCCCTTTGGCCATTTGTATTCACCAACTATTAGTTAACGTCAGCGCTGCTCAGTGAAAGGATTCGAAAGTACCCGTTCCTGAAAGTCCAACGAGCTTTGACTAATAATTGGCAATTTGATACTTGTCAGAATTGTAGCCTCAGTCATGATTACAACATGCCACTCTCTCAATGAACTTTCGAAGGGTCATACTTAAAGTTTTGAAGAATAAAAATTTTCAGAGGGGAAATGGTAGACGAAAGTTAGTTAGTATTTTAAAATAGGGCCAAGTGATGGCATCTAGAAGAGTGCATTCCTTAAATGCTGACAAAACTGGAAGACAACAAGCTTATCAAACGGACCAAGGTATCGAAGCTGACTTTGTAACAGGAAATTAAGCTGGAGGACAAGTGGATTTCCTGGGCAAAACGAGCAGTAATTTATCGAAACGTGTTCTCCTTGCCGTGATGATATCCGTGTGCCTGTTTTCAATAGTATCATTTGTCTTGATCGTCGCAGTCATAAGTGGGCAAATTGGTGTCAGATGTAGCTGCTCGGAGAGCTCAGATAATCAACAGAAAAAAAGTATTGCCTCGTTTATTTGTCTATTATCTATTACCAATCCGTGTTCAAGCCTTACTTTATAAATCAAAACTTAAGGCATGTATTTCGAGTTCTGTAGAATTATTGAATTTTCGTTAAACAAAATTACCAAAACTGCCTATCATGCGACTGGAATGTCTCAGCTTAAAAGAGCAAGACAATTCAAGATTAAAGCACAATTTTAGTTAACCTGATAATAATAACATAAACTTATTGAGCAGGGCGAAAACTAAAAAGAAAATGAAAAGTTATCATTAGGATCTCGTTACGGTAAAAAGGATGCTCCTCTTGTGTAAGATATAATTGTCCTGTACGAGAAAGCGGGGAAATTGGCATCATGTACGAGATGAAATATTGATTCAGTCAGGGAGTATGTGCAGATGCTGGGAGTATGTGCAGATACTATAAAGCAAGGTTGTTGACCTTACGCTAAAACCGGTCATAAGCAATAAAAAAGAATCCGAGGATTTTTAGACGTGAACAAATTAACACTATATAGCCTCGAGCAGTGCTTCAGAGGAAGCGTAAGGAAGTAATATTTTCTTTATTTGGTCCTCGTTCGGACCAAATATCATAAAAGGATCCATCGGTATGGTTGGAACATTTGCACTCATAGAACAGAAGATAAAGCAGTTGGGTTCCATGTATCGTGATAACAACTGCTAATTAAGATAATTAGTATAACTACTGAAAATCTTATGTAAATATTTTACACTTTGTTTGTTCTTTTTTTGAATGTACGATAACGATGTTCTGATTTAATGGGCAATAAGGATCGTATTTTTTCGCTTATTATCAGAACCCTCAGCTTCTAAAGCGCTCTCGTCCGTTCCAGAAGTTGATAGGAGCTCCAATACAATCAACAAGGTGCTTGCAGAGAATGTTACATTAATATTAGTAAACAAGATTTTGGTAAGTTACATTTTCCCATTTGAAAAATGTGTTTTTGATCTTTCTAACCTTCCCTTAAAATCTGAATTACCATAAGAAAGCGTATTCGCTGAAGAAAAAAAAAGTCTAAAAACATGTCTGACATTTTCCACGCTTTCATTTTGGGCGCTCAACAACAATAAAGGTGTTAAGGTATGAAACTTTATTTTCTGCGCCTCCAAATCCCCTCCCAATATTCTAAGAACTGCCACATACCCTGACGAAAGATTGGAAATAGTGTTACACCTATTCCACGGAGGAAAGAAACTTAACGCTAGGTTTGTCCTGTTATTAGTCCTGATCTGTCTATCCTTGATGCCTCTTAACATTTTATTCTCTTATTTCCTTTCACAAGCCTGACTAATGGACCTTTAGGAGTTAAAAGAAACTGAGCATAGAGACGTCTGGGAGGCACTTAGAGTTATTGAAGCTAAATATCATAACATTATGATAACGGTGAGTTCATAATCGAATGCTGGTGTTTTGTAAACATATGTCACCCTTCCATTTGTTATCAATCACTTGAAAACACAGGAGTCATACTAACACCTTCAATTACGAGTAAGCGGCATTCGATTGGTAGTTGTTAATTAGAAAAATATAACTGAAGATTTCTACGATTAAAGCGCGACTGAAACCAAGCGAGTAAAAGATTATGACTCTGCGTCTCATGACACATCATTTTGAGAAATAGACAGCACTCTGCAAAAGTTTAGGGCCGCAAAGTACTTAAATGAAAACTTGGCCTCGA
>NC_142524.1:31564890-31704890 GCF_964205215.1 Stylophora pistillata
TTATTGTTCTATCATCATATTTAATTTAAACTTATGTTTTAACAAGCAACCCACGCCAAGACAGTGAATTTGATTTTTCTCTAATTTTGGACTATTTCCTATGACTTACTTACTTCCTTGTAACTAATGGTCCCCAATTATCGGCACAAGAGTGGAAACTTTGATGTTTTTTCGAAGAAAAGATGAGAGAGTTTCGGCCACGAGACAAAAAAGAAGACAAGCTTCAAGCGGCACGAAAGCAAATAACAACCTCACTGACATGTCCGGCTATGTTAATCAGGTGGCCTTCAGAAAGATTGCTTCCGATCAACTCTGTGCACAGATCGCTCGAAGGGTTCAAAGAACGAGCTAAAACGCGGGTTTTTTCTGCCCTTTTGTTTTTTTTTTTCCTGCTTTTTGAAGCAAAAATTGGGCTCAGACAACCATAAATTGGTTTACTTTTTCAAGGATGACTGCTAATCAACAGCATGGCTTTCACGATAAAGAGGATAAGGGATAAATATCTTTGAATGTGAATGGCCGCATCTAATCAAAGTAAATGAACAGAGGAAAAAGATTTCAAAGAAGTTTTTCTTTTCATCTTGCATGAAACGTTTCCTCTTTGAATATTCAATCATTGTCTGGTTTATTTGTGGTTTTGATCTGAGACTAATACGGTGAAGAAAACAGGAAACAGAAAAATCTGCTCGATGGCTCGTCAACTTTCATCGAAATACTTCGGTGCTCTCTTAATATCATGGCATTACCTCATAAACTTATTCGCTGGATTTTTGCCAATTTGGCAACCCAAGATTGAAAAAAGCCTGAATAAAATAAACGTTACAGCCAGTTAAATTCTCACATCCAGGCGGTTGAGGCTCTACAACAAAAATTTGATTTGAACCCAATAAGAATCCTCTCTTTAGGTTTCACTTTGGGCGTAAAGGACTACGTTCGCAACAGATATTCTTTTCTCATGTTAAGCCCGTAGACCTCTACGTCACCGACTCTACTAACATGACCTTGAGAGTTAAGAGGTGGGAAGAATAATGTTAAACAAAATTTTAAGCTCTCACGAGTTTCGAATGCCTCGAGGGTTAGCTTTGTTTGCTTTTTATCATCAAAAACTCATTACATTCCCAGGCACGTAGGCTAGTGTTTTCATAACGGGTAAAAGTGTTATTAAACTTCGTGATCACCACAGCGTGACTAACTTACAAATATATAGAAAGTAGGTATGCTCCTTTGTATTAGTTGCCATTAGCCTACAACTTTGACACAATTAACTGAGACAAGCTGGATTTGGAATGGCCTCAAAAAATCGTGCTTCTTCGAGAGGTGGACCCTTCGCCGTTGTAAATCCTGCCTTCCAAAATTGGTGCCATGATGACGGCAAAAAGGACAAGAAAGGGTTACTTGCACCAAGACTTAACAAAAACTATGGAGCAAAACTGGTGTTGCCGAATGAAAACAGGTTTTCACCCAAAGAACTGCAGAAAACGACCCTCGAGTCTTCAGATGCTTTAAGGACAAACCGAACTCTGCTGTGTCTTATAGTGTTCCTTTGCCTTGTGTCAACGGCAGCACTTGCGCTAACAGTCTTGATGTTGTTCGGTAAAATCGGCGATCGATGTAGCTGTCAAACGAACCAAGGTAAGGATTTTAGAAAATATGAGGAACAAACTGACTGAGAAGTCTTTTAATTACAAATTACTGGACGTAACGAGAACGATAATAAGGATGCAATGCCCAGTTTGGCTGTATTACAAACTTGTACACTCGAACGTTAGCGTTCGAGTGAAAAGGAATTCATCAAATATTTTCGGCCGACACAGTCAGTGAGAATTTCTATGAATTCACTCATTTTTGCAGGGTTACGCATGGCAGGAAAAGCATATGACTCATCATGTGAATAAAAAAAGTGAAACTTTCGTTTCTTCTTGTCGCAAAGCGTAACACCGCCTTATTACTTGTGACAAAAGTAAGTGCTATCGGGTTTATTTTTCTAGTAGAGACCTTGAGTTCAGAGACTCACAGACTTACTTTCTGTCTGTGGTTTGGGTTAAGTGAAGGTTCCTAGCTCACGCGCCGATCATCATCCGCCTCTGAAATCCAAACCTTTCGGATGTTAATCGCCATGTTTAAATGATGTTCTTTAGTTTATTAGACCTGACATAGCAATGAGACGAATACACGTTGAGTAATAACGTCCTTTACATGGGGATTTATCTATATTAGAAATCTGCAAATCTTACACCAAAAACAATTTTTGTCGTAATAAGTTGACGCGTCTTACAACGTACCAAATGAGTAATAATGAGTAATAATAATAATACCTGAAAAGAAACTTTCTGCCACGAAATAGTGTCTAACGGGTACATTGAAGGCATGGCCTGTTAACCGTTAAAATTCAAAGTTTAAAAGTTAATTCAAGATAAAAAAAAATGTTTTAGATTTTACATAAATGAAAACTGTGGCATGCTCGGTTTACTTATGAAGAAAATTAAGTCCAGGACTAATGAGTAAAGGCAACATACAGTAAGCCTTCCATGCACTCGGAACAAAAGAAATCGTTTCAACCTTACCGCTCCATTTCGTCTTACTTACTCGTCTTTTATTTGCTTTCATATTTGAGTATTATCCATGGCTACCCTTGTTTATTTTGGTATTTGTTGAGTATTGCAATATTAAGTTTCTCATCTGCTTGACTCCCCCATTTGATCAATTCTTAGAAAAAAGCCGGATCCATTGTTTGAAAATTTGCCAAGTCACGATTAGTGATCAAATCTCGAAAATGTTCGTCAATTTTTACGGTTATCATCGGAACCTGTGCTTATCTACCCAAATCATAAGCTGTACTAATTATCTTTTGTTATTTCTCCCCCACTTTCAACCTTAAGATACTTTTGCATGTGTCGATTCAAGAAAGCACGCGAAATGATCTTGACCCAGCTCTCTAGATGGAAGTGCACTCACAGATCTCGTATCTGTATTTTCGATGTTTATAGTGATCGGAATTTAGTGAAAACCACAGCACGAATAAACGTTAAAAATAGTCTTGAGCAGGTAAAACAATCTCCTAAAACGGAAGCGCCTTTCCGGATTAAAATTCATCGATTGTCATATATCCCGTTGCACCCAAACTGCCGTCAATTTGACAGCGCTATCGGCAAAATTGCTTCTTATTCAAATGTTTTGACCTAAAGCGATCTTTGTTTGAATAGTGCATTATTTTTTGGAGGTAATAATGAATAGGGCCAATCTTCTTGTGATTTCCTTCCATACCCTTTTTTCTTGATTGTTGAATTTATTTCTGGGAGCACCGTCTTTACCAAAAGTACAAAAGTTTCGAACTGAAAAGGCGAAGGCGATGCAAATATTTTTCACGGCTCAATGAATGTTTTTTCCGTTTGGCAAACACATCTCACGAGATACAAAAGATGAAAACGGCGTCAAACGTTTATTTAACGAGTTTATGAAAAGTAAATACTGCGACGAAAATAAAAGTCCAGAATTTTCTTGGTGGGAAATTACGGACAGTTTCAAGCTAAAGTTGAAACATTATCTAGTTCAAGAGACCAGTTTCTCGAAAAGCATCTCTTAACCTAAATTATGCATATAACAAACGTCTTATTCCTACGATCAAATCATCCGACGGTGCTTATTCACAAATGAAATGCTTAAGTCAGTGTTTCTTTCATTTCAATATAATTTCAATATATCAACAAAGTTGAAATGGTAAATTGGCCGCCGTTACGATTATAAAAGCTGACGTTTCGAGCGAAGGGCTAACGCTCGAAACGTCAGCTTTTATGATCGTAACGGTGGCCAATTTACCATTTCAACTTTGTTGATATGGTGAAATGATTTCGTTACCCCCACCGAAGCAGCCCCAAACAGTTTCTTTAGAAACTATCAGCCTTTATTCATTTCTTTCAATTCAGTTGCGCGTTTCTCGAAGAAAGGATCTCAGATTTGTGTCTTTTCTTGCGCTGATTTAGAGGCAAACAGTTCTAAAACTCAGAAAAATAAGTTTTACGAAGCCTAGTGGGCCAATTTTGGCCCATTCTTCTCTAAGTTAGGGCTCTTCGCCTTCAAATTTGACGCTTTATCAGTTATTGATAATTAATGATGTCCACGCATTCTGCCCGATGAGATCGCTTAAAAAATATGTTCATTACCAATTCATGTTCCTTCTTCATCAGTGGATGATTTTGATTGAACTAATAGTTCAACAACTACTTTGCTCAAACTAACGTGCGAGGACCGTCTTCATTCCTACCGTATCGTACAATGGCTGACTTTTCTTAAAATGCCTATTGGACAATTGGTTTTCTTTCCTTGATTGAGAGCTAGCGTTTTTGAAAGACTCTTCTTTGGCACTCCTTGTGACGATCAAATGCGGACTGAACCAAGCGTGAAGAAAATAAAAAAAATAAAAAATTAATTAGACCCATCCCTCCCAAAAATCATTTTAAAATGCTCATGAAGAGTTTAAAAAACCCGAACGAAATATTGTCATGATTACCTTCAAATACAGTGTTATAGAAAGCTTATATACGATATTTTTATAAACTGAAAGTAAGAAAGATAGCGATTCAAATGGAATACGCGAAAACGAAGAAAATGTTCGAAAATTAGTGTGTTTTTGACTGACCCCGGAGTGCGTGACATGTCACGAAAGTCTGTAGAGGCAGATGTTAAAGGTAAGTTTGATATGGATGAAATTTCCCAGCTCTTTCGAGCAACTTCAAAGTTTCTTTTACATCTAATGAACGATCTTTTGGGAATTTCTAGAGTATCCAAAGCAAATACCACCATGCAAACAACAAGCAACACACCCTTTCCGCACGCCTATATTTTCTCTTATTAGACGGCAACGAAAAACAAGTCTTGTAGTTCTTTTAACCAAAATATGTTTACTCGATGACAAAATAACAGTATTTTCAATCTTCGCGAATACTTCTTCTGTTCTTAATACGTTCTTTCTGAATGTACTATTCCCAACCGAAGTAACGATAAAATTGCTTCACTGCACTTGAAGAGTGGTAGTACATCATTATTCCGTTGTATGAACACTAAGAAGCGTTCCATATTATATCTACTGTCTTCTCTTTATAGCACCGCCTTTAACACATGGGGACATTCAGATTTCAGACAGGGTGATGTCTCTGGAGCAAAAGTTGTCAAAACTACTGAGTGAACAGGTAAGATGACTTCAGTTAAATGCTTGGGAAAGTTAAACTATACCTCTGATGTGGAGGTAGAAGCTGATGCATACCCACAGAGATTTCCTTGAACGAGCCAAGAACGAACGAAACGCACACATATAAGTCAGAAATGAGAGGCAATTCGTTTCTACATTACTTGTTCATTTCTGAATATTCTTCGGAAATGCTACACCGAACAGAGGGTCTATTTAAAACCATATCATTGTGAAGTCCTACAGATAAATAATCAAACAAGACAGGAAGATTTGTTTTGACAAGTGGAAAAATTGGCGCGAAAAAGTGGCTCGAAATGCAATCCTCCTTTTTACCCCCATGTTTTACATGTTCTAACTGTGTTAAAAGGAATCCCTTTTTCTATCTTTGGTGGCAACAGGTCGTCTCAGCTAACATGACTGGCAAATCTCAAACTGAGCTTACTGTAACGGTAAGCGGTTTTCCATGTTTTGAGTTGAAAATGGACTATAGAGAAAGTTTCCATTGATTAACTAGGATTGAATTTCAAGTCTAATTAACAACTATTCACCAAAGTGGAGGTGGTAAGTGTTGGATATTTACCGTGCCGCGAAGCGGCGAGGTAAATATCCACCGCTAACCACCGACACTGAGGTGAATAGTTGTTTTAGTATATACTAAAACAGTGAGATAATATACACTGCTTCGTGGTTAATTTGAGTGATTTCTTCGCTTGTCACGGAAGCAAACCGGGACGCCATTTTTTCCCGAGTTGCTCGGAGGTAAATAGCAACGGATATTCGGAGTTTGACTAGCCAATCAGAGCGCGCCTTCAACGCTATCCACTGTTTTAGTATATACTAATGTTCATTATTCCCTGTGCTTGCATAACACATCGCACAGGTACCTGGTGCAGAAACCTTACTCCCTTGAAATTATTCTCGACATCCATTGTCCCATTTTGACCTTTCTACCAATGCCTAAAACTAAATCAACAAAGTACCTAGTAATTATAACTATCATCACCTTTTCAACAAGAGAAGGCCTCGCGTTTAACACAATTCTTACGAGTTCTCGTTAATTTCTTATTGAGATAGGCCGATTGGTGCGATAAATTCCAAGTGCTCAACTGATACCATGATAACCTCCTCTCAATATACAATGTTGATTCCTTATTCGTTTTCCAGTTCAACCAGACAGCTACGAGACTGCTTCAACGAGACATTAATTCGCTGAACGCCCTTGTGAATGACATATACAAGACATTATCAGACGAGGTGGGATGACATAAATGAAACCTTATCATAATAATAATAAGAATTAATAATAGTTTAAACATATTTATACGGGATTGCTGCTCCAGTTTAGGAAAAAAAACTGCTATCAATGCAGGTCCTGTTAAAAAAATTAAACAGAAATCAATTTAGAGTAAATTATAAAATAGTTACAATAAACGAAAGTAAATTCGGACAATAATAAATTCTACAAATTATTAAAAATTATTTAAAATCATTAAAGATTTTTGCACCTTTATAAAAAAAGCGCGCTTGGTACATTCTAATTTAACCTTTTCTAAAATAAGACCATCATTATTTCTAGTACTGTAGCGGTGAATGTCGCGAATTCTTACATTAAAATAGTTAAAAAGATATCTGGGAACTCTATTTGCAATGCACTCATTAACAAATCTAAAAATATGTGTTCGTCTTCTATAATAGAGGGGTTCCCAGCCCAGTTTAGTCATAGCTTGATCAGTTGTTAGTTTTGAGGCATCTTTGGAGTAGACGATCCTCGCTGCTCGTCGCTGTAGTCGTTCAATCTTGTCACTCTACTTTCAAGTTCATGGTAAAAAAAGGACAATGATTGCTTTATATTCAGAATTGAATGGGAGCGCTATTAAACAACGCTGTCCTTTTGTCCCTTAAGTTTTGTGAAATTAAAAAAAAAACTTGCTGATTTGGTGAAATATGATGTAAATTTAATGTATCCTCGTACGTACACTAATAATAAAACAACTGCAGGGAGAGATAGCCTTGGAAACAAATTCATAATTTTATATTTTGTTCCCGCATTTTAGCACCATGTGTAGTGTGATAGAGTTGCCCCCAGCCCAGGACATTCACTACTTCCTGAGCAAATGCTCATGTAGCAAATTTTGCACTATAAAAATAAAAACAAAAACTAAAGCAATCAAAAATCTGGAAACTAACCACTTCATGTGATTATTATGCCAATCGTTCCTTAGATGAACCAAATCAGTTTATCTGGAGTTAGGGCTTATACGGTGGCCAACCAAACAGAGGAGGTTTTAAACAACTTTAAGAACCATACCGAAAGCTCTCTGATATTGGTAAGTAGAACAAAATAATATGCAGATCTTAACAAAGTTTGAATGACGAAGTCATTGGAAAAGATGTTGAAGGTAATTGCTTTTATGAGCTTTGAAATCCACGCGTCTTCTTCGTGTAAATCGTATTCAAATTTGCCATTTGAACTTTAATTAACAAATTCGGCTGATACACCCCGTCCGATTTATGTTATTTGACCGATTGGAGTTTCAAGACAGGAAAAAAAAACTTAATAATCTAATAGAACGTAAGTGATGAAAGTTGATTATGAATTGACAGCTCACTGAGATCGTATTCATTACAGTGAGAAAAACTCCTTTTAAACAGTATATTGACAAATGAAATGAACTTGTCGCACAAAAAGCGAGTATTTGTAATTCGAAGAGTGATCAGTTTTTATACTGAACCAGAGCAGAGACTCCTTATTTTCCCTTTCTGTCCAAAGCGACATTTCAGCATCAGCAAATAATAAAAGACCGAAAACCTTTCTGCTGCATGGATAAGAATTCTAAAAAATTAGGTCTGATGACCTCGGAAAAATGTCATCATATCGTTAAAATGGGATGGGTGAAACATAGCTGTACCCCGTTTAAAACATGACGACTTGCCAAAACATGTTCAAAGACAATGATGGATTTGTCGCATTTTTTTTTTCAAACAGTTGATAAACGCGACAGATAGCCTAAACCGAGAAGATATCAGGCTGAGGAAACTTTTGTCAGAATTTAACACCACCCTCTTTAACAAGGTACTCAGCGAAATTTCCACATAACTAATTAAGCGTAGATATAACGTAGTTGGTCGCAAGTCTCCTGACGATAAGCAGTTTTCAACTGGCATTTAAGCCGAGAGAATGAGGCGGGGGCTTAGTCCTGAAGAAGTCTCTTCGATTTCTTGGGCTGAGATAGCGTTTATAAGGTCTGATCGGGAATTTTTTTTATACCTTGATGGTGTTCTTCAAGGTTGCATAGGGTCGGGAAATTTGAGCAAATTGTTTGTGGCGGGAAAGAAGGGAAGCAAGCTCGCAAGCGCCGGCAAACTGTGATCTGGGATCCAGAATGAGGGTTGTTTTTTTACACAAATAAAAATTGACCCAGGAAAGGAAAAGAAAGCTAAAGGGGTATGAGCCATCAGGAAGTTTGTAGCCGTCATTCGTACAGTATGCGTAGTACTGCCTCTTTATGTCTAGATTAGAGAAAACAGGCAGATAAATTGGTGCTTATTGACAATGTTGCAGATAGAGAATGTGAGTAAGCTCCAGGGCCCTATTGGACCACGCGGTTTCAACGGCTCTCAAGGACCCATTGGATTAGCCGGACCTCGAGGATTCAATGGTACACAGGGTCCCCAGGGGATGATAGGCCCGCAGGGTTTGAATGGATCACAAGGACCACAAGGACCACAGGGTCCCAAAGGAGCAGGTGACTTCTCCCAGTGTGAACACAAGACTAAGGATTTGACTGCAACCCAAGATCTAATCATCAACAACATTTTACCAAACCCAGTTAAAGTGATCCTGGGTGAACCAAGTGTAAGTATGCTCAAAAGAAGAGATTCACGACTACATTCTCTTTGTAATTTACCTGAATTGTAGGGATAGTTATCAGACTGTTTTGCATTACCTTACCTCAGATAAAAACCTGGCTCTTTCAAGTTACATGAAGTGATACGCCAATGATTATTTTACTGCATGCATGAAGCTAGGTCCTTTGTATCAGAAGTCAGATAGATATGTTTACATTTGTATCCTGGAATTTAAGTCTCCAAAATAAGGAATGGATCATAAATTAATAAGCGAGAGCAATTAATTGTTTTACTCTCTTAATTTTTAGTCATATAGTTCAAGTTTGTTTCTCATTACAGGGTAAAAAGATTGTTGGTGTCTCATGTACAACAAACCGTGCCCAGCTTTATCTGCTAACGTCCGAAATAAACCAGGCTAATGGTCAGTTGTATTACACTTGCAGCTGTTATGGTCATCATGGAACTGGCCAGGTTGATGTTCAATGCATCATGCATTACTGGGAATGTCCGCTGACCACATGAACTCAAAAACAACTTGTGTTGTGATTGGGGGGAGGAGAAACTTTGTAACTAGTTAAAGGCCTTACACGTAGTTTCTAAAAGGAAATATCAACAATAATTTTCGCATTATGTTGGCAAATTTTCCATTATTTAATCTTCTATAGTTTCTTGTCCCACAAAAAGATCAGGTATAGTAGCAGTCGTATCAGAATAAAAAGCATCTCGGTTATGGTGAGGTAAAAAAGATCAATATTTATGAGCTAGCCCAAGTATGGCCTCTGTCCATAGCCAGTTAACTCCAAGCAGTGGTTTGTTTTGATTTGTGTTGGGGCCCAGCAAAACGAGCTTCAGGATATGCAGCACTGGTTTATATACGTAGATTGGACGAAGGGGAAAGACATAAATATCTGCTAACGCATTTCAAAGAAAGATCTTAGGTTTAGAGGACTTCGAGTTGGAGATCCAAGAAGGAGAAAGAACTAAACAATCTCGCTCATGAGGAAATTATACCGAGTGTAACCCAGTTCTCAAGTACCATGCGATTTACATGGGAGCTTACTTTCCTACTGAGACACAAGAAACCTTGATCAAGAAAAAAAAGCTCGATATTGATTATTTCAAAAGAAAAGCATTAATAGGGTTACTTAGCCTTTTACCTTAATCCTTTCTTGAATTGATCCTTTTATCAGTGACGTTGCTAAGATATTCCTTAACCCTTTAAGGTTACTTCCGCCTTCAGAGGCCGAAAAATCGTTTTTTCTCTTATTGGACTAGATTGAAGTTAGACATTTTGCCTAACGTTTACAAACAGAAAAATTTAAAAATCTCAAAAAGCGTCAGACTCATTTAGGAAAACGTATTTTTATAAATCAGGAAGGTGTCATAATCTCTTAAATGGGCGAACCCCCCGTTTGAATATCGCGGCATTTTCATGTTATTTGCATATTTTGTTTTACCTCGAGCACTTGATAACATTCACACGTGGAGGTTCTCTGCTAGTAGAAAGTCATTTCTCATGGATTAAAAACAAATCAAAATTAGAGAGGAGTCCTTCGTCAAAGAAAAGGAAAAAAACAGGCCCAAAGAATAGAGGAAAGGCACTATTTTGTCAGGAGAAAAAAAAACACAATCCTGGCACTCCTCTCTACTCCAAATTGCGAACAAAGAAGTCGCCTACATTTGTCGTACATAATGTCAAGTTTCCTTTCAATAAACAAGTACCAGCCTCGATACAAAACATAGGCAATCGCCTCGAATCGTATGAAATCAGGAATAAACCTATACGAGGGAATTCATTCAGCGATAAGGGTATATATTAAGCTGTCTGTCGATTCACTGTTTTGCTTTTCGGCAAATTTTTCAGCTTTACCCTTTTTGCCGCGGGTTTTTCTTTTGTTAACTTTGCTCATTACTCAACGTTCAACAAAGCGAGGTAAAAAAAGGTGTGAGTGCCATGTGATACTTTACCCGAGAAAATCTTGATCCATCGTCGTTGACGCCAGTAGGTCCCGTCTGAATTCAATTATCCTGTGAATAATGGTTAATAATAATAATAATACTAATAATAATAATAATAACAATAATAATAATAATCATCATCATCAAAATAATTCGGTTCTCTAGGATCAGACTCGTATCAGACCCAAACTAACTTTGATAACAAAAACGACCTACAGATAAAAATCGCGAAAGCAACTACTAGTTCAAACAACAACAAACATATGAAACATATGTGTGAACTGCGGTTATGAGACGTATATGAGAACGATCCTTCGCAGTAAAGCACTATTTGAGCAATAGTGAAAATCAGACCTGAAAAAAATTTCAGGCCTGTACGGGATTCGAACCACTGACCTCTGCGATACTAGTGCAGCGCTCTACCAATTGAGCTAACAAGCCAACTGGGAGCAGGCCATCAAATTAATTCGATATAAACCCGTGGATGATAAATCAAACAACAACAAACATATGAAACATATGTGTGAACTGCGGTTATGAGACGTATATGAGAACGATCCTTCGCAGTAAAGCACTATTTGAGCAATAGTGAAAATCAGATTTTCACTATTGCTCAAATAGTGCTTTACTGCGAAGGATCGTTCTCATATACGCAACTACTAGTTCGTTAAGAAAGAATTTCAGAAAATATGCATCGAAATTATCCTTATAAAAGTAATAATAATAATACTAATAATAATAATATTTTATTAACAGTCTATCCACCTGGTGGCTCTTCACCTGCTAAAAACTACTAAAATAATTTACGAACTATTTTTAAATATTATTTAAAAGATAGGCATTGACTTCTCTACAGAACTATAAAAAACTATAATAGTTTACAAACTCAGATACAATGAATATATGAAGTTCATATATTTTGAACTGCGGTATTAAATACGTATGATGCACGATCCTTCGCAGTAGATAGCGCTATTTATGCAATAGCGAAAATCAGACCTGAAAAAAATCAGGCCTGTACGGGATTCGAACCACTGACCTCTGCGATACTAGTGCAGCGCTCTACCAATTGAGTTAACAAGCCAACTGGGAGCAGGCCGTTAAGTTGATTCGTAATAAACCCGTGATGATAAATCAGATACAATGAACATATGAAGTTCATATATTTTGAACTGCGGTATTAAATACGTAGGATGCACGATCCTTCGCAGTAGATAGCGCTATTTATGCAATAGCGAAAATCAGACCTGAAAAAAATCAGGCCTGAAAAAAATCAGTTTACAAACTATTCACGAATGTTAGTTTAAAGATAAGCTTTAACTTCTCTATAGTACACTTTAAAATCATTACAGTTTCTAATATTTGCCAGGAGGACATTAAATAACTTGGTGGCAGAGTCTTGAAAAGTGCCCCTCTCCATTGGTATAATTAGTCTTGTTGCTGCTCCTGACCGCAAAGAACGCAGATGTTTAATTGTATCTCATTCTACGTTAGACGGCCAGCTGGGGGCGTACAAAGCCTGGTGAACGAGTTTGAGAACGTGGAAGTCTCTTCGTTGTCTTATTGGTAACCACCCTATTGTAACAATAATGAATGTTATGTTATGGTTTGGTGTGGCCCGCGGTCGAAGACCTTGCTGTTCAACTGCTTGGTCTCGCCATAATTTCAACTTTTCTCCTTCTTCGAAGACATAAATAAGAAGAAGTTTACTTGCGTCTTTTTGGAAATTTTAAAAGGATCGACTCGACTCGTCCAGAACAAAAGCTAGTTCTTGATTAAGACATTGCAGAGAAGCGGTAATTTGAAGAACACCGAATGCCGGAACACGGAATCGGAACCGGAATACTCGGAATACCCGGAATTCCCGGAATGATCGAAGAATAAGAAATGTTAAAAAATAAAAGTAAATTAATACATAAATAAGAATATTGATGATTAAAAATTAATGGTAAATTGACAATTCAATCAAATAGTTTAATACGAAATTTTTCTCTAAGGGTCCCAAAAAAAAAAAAACATTTACCAGCACTGTTCATGGAGATGCACGTATTGGAATTAAAAAAGGTCTGCGTCAGGCCAGTAGTCCACACAGCCTAAGCGACGAAATATTTGTACTCTCTCTTCCCCCTGGGTGGGATGCTAGTCCATCACATGGTTACTCCCTGTTTTAAATTCGCCTCCACTCATTTACACATCTGCAGGATGTCTAGGGCACCATGACCATTAGGCGCTACGCTTCTCCAGCCGGAACCATTGCAGAAGATTAAACAAATGCAATATTTCCAATTAGTGTAATAGTTCAATTGTAAAAAGCTCCAAACTATTACAAATCAATACTCTACCTTAAATAATTATTAACCACACATTGGGAGCTGTCCAAGCAGCTACCATTAGGACCAGCCGTCTACGGTTAAAAGTGAGAGATCGTCAGTTACTCGACACCTTTTCGCGTTTATTATATATACCTTCAAAATATATGAGCTTCATATATTTCATTGTATCTCATTTATAACTTTCACGGGTTTATTACGAATCAACTTAACGGCCGGCTCCCAGTTGGCTTGTTAGCTTAATTGGTAGAGCGCTGCACTAGTATCGCAGAGGTCAGTGGTTCGAATCCCGTACAGGCCTGATTTTTTTCAGGTCTGATTTTCGCTATTATTTAAATAGCGCTATCTACTGCGAGGATCGTACATCATATGTATCTAATACCGCAGTTCAAAATATATGAGCTTCATATATTTCATTGTATCTCAAGGTTTATATTCAAAGGTATATATTCAAGGTATATATAATAAACGCGAAAAGGTGTCGAGTGACTGCAATGGTTCCGGCTGGAAAAGCGTGGCGGCCTAATGGTCATGGCGCCTTAGACATCCTGCATGTGTGTAAATGAGTGGAGGCGAATTTAAAACAGGGATTAACCATGTGATGGATTAGCATCCCATCCAGGGGGAAGAGAGAGTACAAATATTTCGTCGCTTAGGCTGTGTGGGCTACTGTCCTGATGCAGACATTTCTTAATCCCAATCCGTGCATTTCCATGAACAGTGCTGGTAAGTGTCTTTTTTTTTTTTGGGACCCTTAGAGAAAAATTTCGTATTAAATTATTTAATTAAGTTGTGAATTTATCATTAATTTTTAATCATCAATATTCTTATTTATGTATTAATTTACTTTTACTTTTTAAAATTTCTTATTTTTCGGTCATTCCGAGAATTCCGGGTGTTCCGAGTATTCCGGTTCCGGTTCCGTATTCTGGCATTCGGTGTTCTTCACACCTATTTTAAAGAATCTACATTGGCTGGCAATCGAAGCAAGAGTTAATTTTAAGATATTACTTACAACTTATAAGATCTTAAAGGAGCAATCTACTAGTTATTTAGAACCTATTATACAAGAATACCACCCATCAAGAACACTGAGATCATCAACTCGCTTACAGTTATGCATCCCACCTATTAAATCCAATTCCTATGGTGGACGCGCTTTTTCAGTATCTGCACCGAAACTATGGAACCCAATTCCCGAATATATTAAAAGAGCGGAAACAGTAGAAACATTCAAAACTCGGCTTAAGACATTTTTGTTTAAAAAACATTACTGTTAATTAATTACTTATTCTTATGTCGTAATAATCTGTTGTTAGGCGCATTGAGATTACAAATGCGCCCTATAAGCATCTATTTATTATTATTATTTATTATTCATTATTGTTACGATAGGGTGGTTACCAATAAGACAACGAAGAGACTTCCACGTTCTCAAACTCGTTCACCAAGCTTTGTACGCCCCCAGCTGGCCGTCTAACGTATAATGAGATACAGTTAAACATCTGCGTTCTTTGCCGTCAGGAGCAGCAACAAGACTAATTATACCAATGGAGAGGGGCACTTTTCAAGACTCTGCTACCAAGTTATTTAATGTCCTCCCGGCAAATATTAGAAACTGTAATGATTTTAAAGTGTACTATAGAGAAGTTAAAGCTTATCTTTAAACTAACATTCGTGAATAGTTTGTAACTATTATAGTTTTTTATAGTTCTGTAGAGAAGTTAATGCCTATCTTTTAAGTAATATTGAAAAATAGTTCGTAAATTATTTTAGTAGTTTTTAGCAGGTAAAGGGCCACCAGGTGGATACACTGTTAATAAAATATTATTATTATTATTTTTATTATTATTATTACTTTTATAAGGATCATTTCGATGCCACATTTTCTGAAATTCTTTCTATACGAACTAGTAGTTGCTTTCGCCATTTTTAAATCTAGGTCGTTTTTGTTATCAAAGTTAGTTTGGGTCTGATACGAGTCTGATCCTAGAGAACCGAATTATTTTGATGATGATGATGATGATGATGATGATGATGATTATTATTATTATTATTAACCATTATTCACAGGATAATTGAATTCAGACGGGACCTACTGGCGTCAACGACGATGGATCAAGATTTTCTCGGGTAAAGTATCAGATAGCACTCACACTTTTTTTTTATCTCGCTTTGTTGAACGTTTAGTAATGAGCAAAGTTAACAAAGGAAAAACCCGCGGCAAAAAGGGTAAAGCTGGAAAATTTGCCGAAAAGCAAAACAGTGAATCGACAGACAGCTTAATAAATACCCTTATCGCTGAATGAATTCCCTCGTATAGGTTTATTCCTGATTTCATACGATTCGAGGCGATTGCCTATGTTTTGTATCGAGGCTGGTACTTGTTTATTGAAAGGAAACTTAACCTTATGTACGACAAATGTAGGCGACTTCTTTGTTCGCAATTTGGAGTGGAGAGGAGTGCCAGGATTATGTTTTTTTTCTCCTGACAAAATAGTGCCTTTTCTCTATTCTTTGGGCCTGTTTTTTTTCGTTTCTTTGACGAAGGACTGCTCTCTAATTTTGATTTGTTTTTAATCCATGAGAAATGACTTTCTACTAGCAGAGAACCTCCACGTGTGAATGTTATCAAGTGCTCGAGGTAAAACAAAATATGCAAATAACATGAAAATGCCGCGATATTCACACGGGGGGTTCGCCCATTTACGAGATTATGACACCTTCCTGATTTATAAAAATACGTTTTCCTAAATGAGTCTGACGCTTTTTGAGATTTTTAAATTTTTCTGTTTGTAAACGTTAGGCAAAATGTCTAACTTCAATCTAGTCCAATAAGAGAAAAAACGATTTTTCGGCCTCTGAAGGCGGAAGTAACCTTAAAGGGTTAAGGAATATCTTAGCAACGTCACTGATAAAAGGATCAATTCAAGAAAGGATTAAGGTAAAAGGCTAAGTAACCCTATTAATGCTTTTCTTTTGAAATAATCAATATCGAACTTTTCTTTCCAGATCAAGGTTTCTTGTGTCTCAGTAGAAAAGTAAGGTCCCATGTAAATCGCATGGTACTTGAGAACTGGGTTACACTCGGTGGAATTTCCTCATGAGCGAGATTGTTTAGTTCTTTCTCCTTCTTGGCTCTTCAACTCAAAGTCCTCTAAACCTAAGATCTTTCTTTGAAATGCGTTAACAGACATTTATGTCTTTTCCCTTCGTCCAATCTACGTATATAAACCAGTGCTGCATATCCTGAAGCTCGTTTTGCTTGGCCCCAACACAAATCAAAACAAACCACTGCTTGGAGTTAACTGGCTATGGACAGAGGCCATACTTGGGCTAGCTCATAAATATTGATCTTTTTTACTTCACCATAACCGAGATGCTTTTTAAACTGATACGACTGCTACTATACCTGATCTTTTTGTGGGACAAGAAACTATAGAAGATTAAATAATGGAAAATTTGGCAACATAATGCGAAAATTGTTGTTGATATTTCCTTTTGGAAACTACGTGTAAGGCCTTTAACTAGTTACAAAGTTTCTCCTCCCCCCAATCACAACACAAGTTGTTTTTGTGTTCATGTGGTCAGCGGACATTCCCAGTAATGCATGATGCATTGAACATCAACCTGGCCAGTTCCATGATGACCATAACAGCTGCAAGTGTAATACAACTGACCATTAGCCTGTTTTATCTCGGACGTTAGCAGATAAAGCTGGGCACGGTTTGTTGTACATGAGACACCAACAATCCTTTTACCCTGAAATGAGAAACAAACTTGAACTATATGACTAAACATTAAGAGAGTAAAACAATTAATTGCTCTCGCTTATTAATTTATGATCCATTCCTTATTTTGGAGACTTAAATTCCAGGATACAAATGTAAACATATCTATCTGACTTCTGATACAAAGGACCTAGCTTCATGCATGCAGTAAAATAATCATTGGCGTATCACTTCATGTAACTTGGAAGAGCCAGGTTTTTATCTGAGGTAAGGTAATGCAAAACAGTCTGATAACTATCCCTACATTTCAGGTAAATTACAAAGAGAATATATGTATATGAGCACGATCCTTCGCAGTAAAGCACTATTTTAGCAATAGTGAAAATCAGACCTGAAAAAAATTTCAGGCCTGTACGGGATTCGAACCACTGACCTCTGCGATACTAGTGCAGCGCTCTACCAATTGAGCTAACAAGCCAACTGGGAGCAGGCCATCAAATTAATTCGACATAAACCCGTAGATGATAACTCAAACAACAACAAACATAGAGAATATAGTCGTGAATCTCTTCTTTTGAGCATACTTACACTTGGTTCACCCAGGATCACTTTAACTGGGTTTGGTAAAATGTTGTTGATGATTAGATCTTGGGTTGCAGTCAAATCGTCAGTCTTGTGTTCACACTGGGAGAAGTCACCTGCTCCTTTGGGACCCTGTGGTCCTTGTGGTCCTTGTGATCCATTGAAACCCTGCGGGCCTATCATCCCCTGGGGACCCTGTGTACCATTGAATCCCCGAGGTCCGGCTAATCCAATGGGTCCTTGAGAGCCGTTGAAACCGCGTGGTCCAATAGGGCCCTGGAGCTTACTCACATTCTCTATCTGCAACATTGTCAATAAGCACCAATTTATCTGCCTGTTTTCTCTAATCTAGACATAAAGAGGCAGTACTACGCATACTGTACGAATGACGGCTACAAACTTTCTGATGGCTCATACCCCTTTAGCTTTCTTTTCCTTTCCTGGGTCAATTTTTATTTGTGTAAAAAAACAACCCTCATTCTGGATCCCAGATCACAGTTTGCCGGCGCTTGCGAGCTTGCTTCCCTTCTTTCCCGCCACAAACAATTTGCACAAATTTCCCGACCCTATGCAACCTTGAGGAACACCATCAAGGTATGAAACAAATTCCCGATCAGACCTTATAAACGCTATCTCAGCCCAAGAAATCGAAGAGACTTCTTCTGGACTAAGCCCCCGCCTGATCCTCTCGGCTTAAATGCCAGTTGAAAACTGCTTATCGTCAGAAGACTTGCGACCAACTACGTTACATCTACGCTTGATTAGTTATGTGGAAATTTCGCTGAGTACCTTGTTAGAGAGGGTGGTGTTAAATTCTGACAACAGTGTCCTCAGCCTCACATCTTCTTGGTTTAGTCTATCTGTCGCGTTTATCAACTGTTTGAAAGCAAAATGCGAAAAATCCATCATTGTTTTTGAACATGTTTTGGCAAGTCGTCATGTTTTAGATGGGGTACAGCTATATTTCACCCATCCCATTTTCACGGTGACATTTTTCCGAGATCATTAGGCCTGACTTTTAGAATGCCTATTCATGCAGCAGAAAGGTTTATCCAGCTTTGATTATTTGCTGATGCTGAAATGTCGCTTTGGACAGAAAGGGAAAGTAAGGAGTCTCTGGTATGGTTCAGTATAAAAACCGACCACTCTCCAAAGTACAAATACTCGTTAAAACCGCTTGGTCCAATAGGGCCCTGGAGCTTACTCAGGTTCTCTATCTGAAAGATACACGGTCGTAGGTACATCATCACACAACTCCGTGCGAAACCCTAAATGGCGACTTCCCAAGTGTATTCTTGATAGTATGATCCTCGTTTAGTGACCTAGACAACCATCACGAGAAAAACAAGGAGGAACAGAAAACAAAATTTTCTCATGATGCTTTGCATTTCCTTTCAGTCAAACTTTGACTCTTTATCGTGATCAATGTCAGGGTTTGAGCTCGGAAAACGGCTGTTTTACTGTACCCTATAGTTTTGTATTCCAGACAGCCAAGGACCTGGTCTTTTCCAAAAACTATCATTCTTCTGTAGCAGTATTAAGCAAGAGAATATGCAATACTTGAACAGGTAATCACTGTCAATAAAAGATGTCCCTCTAGTCTCCACAGCGGCAAGAGCAAATATCATCTTAAACTTTTTCTCATTTTCGCACCCGAAATAGATCGACTGTGATTTTGCTGCGCTTTCTTTAAAGTTTAACTGGAGGTGATTAAAGAACTGTAGCTCCAAATGATACCTTCAAGGATAAAGTGATGTTGATAGCGTCAAGCAGATTCCTGATGTTGGCATCTTCTTGATAAAGTCTTCTTGTAGTGCTGTTAAGCTTTTGAAAGACAAAAACGACACGGAAAATCCTGGCTAGACCAACGTGACATTTTTATCATCGATTGGCTTTTCAAAATTACTAATGCCGTTCTGTTAGTAAGCATACATGGATTGGAATGAATTTCCTCCCCATTCTACGAAAGTTGACTGCTATAAATGATGGCTTTTTAAATGATGGGTGAATGTAAGGAGCCCCTCACTTGAGCTTTACAGAGTGTTACTTGAGTAAATAACATTCAGACGAAGTAAAAAGGGTGCACTCACTTTTACATTCGTCTCAGACATCGCCAAAGCCAACTTGTTTTCTGTCACATTTAAATTTTCCTCCAAGCGTTTTAGCCCAGTATTCACCTACAACAAAATTCCGAGATTAAGAAGTAGTTCACTAGGAGAAGCTTGAGACAGTTTGATTAAATTTTCTTATTCTTCTTTGGATTAAGACTCCAAATTAGACGAGAACTTCCATGTTCCCTGACCTGGAAACAAAGCCATGTCTGGAACACCTCGTCATCAGCTCAACCTAATTCCCAAAACCTCCCCTCTACCTATCCACCAAAAGGGTTGGGAAGAAGTGAAACACACTCTTCTGCTTGTCGTCATCATAACTATTGCTGCCAATTTTTGTGATGATACGCGATTCCATAATTGAACTTTAATCAGAGAAAACGAGTTATACAGAAAAGAAAATTCACACCATTACTGATAAAGGGAACTTTCAGTATCATTCTTGAAATTGTTGAAGTTATATTCGGTTTGACTAGCTAAAGCGTGTACTGTTGTCATCCATGAGATAAGGCGATTTACCTATTAAGAGTCATCAACAAAATGGAAGTATTTTCGCGGTTTGCCTTAGCGAATCACGTGATTGAATGTGCCTCAACTAAAACTGGAGAATATCCAGTGATATCTGGCCCGATAAAAGAGAAAATTGCATCCACTTGGTTTGAAAATGACTCAAAATTTCAAAGATGATAGATTCTTGAAATCCATTTAGTTTAATTCAGTACGTCTTGCTTCACTTCATCTACCTGTCTGAAAGTATCCGTGCTGATTTCTTCCACTTTCTTGCGTAATATGGCAACTGAAGAGTTCAAACTCGATATGTTCTCTTGCAACTAGAAAAAAGAAAAAAATTGACAAATCATCAGCAATTTTTACCCTTTCATCTATGATGTTGCAATCCTGATAACTTCATACACCTATGACAACACCTATAACGGATTTTGCAACAAATGACAAACTAATTAGCAAGATAAGTTATCATGTGAATCTTACTCGATGATTACCTCAAAGCAAACCTACCTTATTTCGTGTGTTTTCAAGTGTCTTGTTAAGCTTTTCAACGTTGTCTAGTGACGTCTCCAGGATTGATGATAACTGGGTCGTCTTGAAGGTCAGACTATCACTCTAAAGAATGACATAATCAGAAAAAGAATACTATCATTTACACCTATTGATAAGTGAGACCTTGCATGCAGATGAAGAGGGAAGAAAGCAACCACTCTGAAAAGTAAATCTTTCTCCTGACCTTTTCCACGAGAGATGAATTAACTATCGACACAGATTTGTGCAACTTTGCGTTTGTCTCTTGCAGGTTACTTCTTGTAGAGTTTAACTCGGCACCGAAGTCTTCTTCAAGTTTTGGCAAGAGCATACGAATCTCCCTCAGTTCTTGGTTTTTCTCTTCCTGTACATGAAAAACAAATACGATATAAAAGAGTTACATCATAATCTTGAAAACTAGAGATTGCAACCCCAAGGATGAACACTCAAATGCATAAATTGAGTTATTATGTACATTCTCGTTTAACGACTCTGTCTCTCTATGCCCCTTTTTGCTGACTATTATGACAAAAAGGGGTAAAAAATTTTCTCCCAAAAGACCAAACCTAGGATGGTACAATCTAACTAACTGAACCTGTATACATTCTTTTTCCTAAAATAAGAAAAAAAGTTTGTCTCTTGGAATGAATCTCGACAGCTGCCTACTTGAATATAATGTCGAATAAAAAATTGTCACTTACATCTGCATACTTATTTAATTATTGTTTTTTTGTTAAGTTTCCTTACCATTTTACATTTACTTACCAAACGTATTTGAAGACTTGTAACATTCTCCTCCAACCCCTTGATCCTGGCTAATATCTCAGTGCTTGAGGCTTTAGCCAAACTGCGAGTGTCAGGGGAATCTCCTGGAGAAATGAGGAATAAATGCCACTTAGTAACCAAGTTCGAAGTCTGTATTGAAGTTTTTCCACTCGTTTATCTCCAAAGCGCGAAGGCCATAAATCCGAGCAGAAAAAACGACCTTTGGTAACTTACAATACAGACCGAGAAAACGAAGTTGAATAGATACTTATCATAACTTTGAATAGCGGGGGGGGGGGAGGGGGGGGAGAGAATTTGGATTCAAACAAACATTTGAATATCTCCGGTCATAGAGTGAAATAGACCAACCTAGCGCACTTACTGACTGAGAGATATTACTTTGCCACTAATCGCCTGTCCATTTCGATTTGACTGAGGTCCTGTACAGAGTCACGAGCTTTAAAAATGCAGCGGCTATTATTTACCAGGGTTTAATCTTTATTTCAATCTTAAGAAAACAGGTCATTAAATGATTCTTTGAAGAGAAAAATCGAATGAAAGTATCATTCATCCACTGATCCGACCGCAAAAGAAACGCCGCTTTTGTCGGGTAACCACTACGCTGTGATGTTTGCTCAAAATAATTAGTGGAATGAACCAGACTTGCATGAAAAAAGACTTTTGGAGTCAATTTTATGTAAGAAGGCTGATAGTTTCGAAAGAAACTGTTTGGGGCTGCGTCGGTGGGAGTAACGAAATAATTTGGATATATTAACAAAGTTGAAATGGTAAATTAGCCACCGTAATGATTACAAAAGCTGACGTTTCGAGCGTTAGCCCTTCTTCGGAGCGAATAGAGGAATTGTGGGTTGTGTGTGCTTTTGAAGGCAGAAAATGGAGCTACGTTATTGGTGGGAGCATGGCATCTCGTGGAAACGCTGCCTCGGTTTAGTGACCACCATGCTGTGATGTTTGCTAAAATCATTAGCGGAATGAACCAGACCTAAATGAAAAAAGACGTTTAGAGTCTATTCTATGTGAGCTTTTATCACTTTTCCTTGGTTAACAAGTTCAGAGTTATCTATCGTGGGCCGTTCATAAGGTAAGGCCTGGATTGAGACCCCTCTCAGCTCATTGTGGTTTGAGTTCTTTAGCTTACTGACTATGATAATTTACGTCTTAGACGATTAGTTCAATGATTCATATTTTTTAATTATGTCAGTAATTAAAGCTACTATGGTAATTTTCTAGGAATAGACTTATAAATTCATATGAGTATCGTTCGAACTTCCACGTACACTCAAGATCGGAATACTCCTTTCTACGATCTTCTTGATGATATTTTCTGTGCCTATATTCTTTTTACACTAAGTGCTGTAAACAACAACTCTTGTCATTTTCACAACTTGTCTGTTTGAAAGTGTATCAAAATTCAGAGTCTCAGTATACATAAGTATGAGGATAATATAATTAGCACGGACCATTTAATTCTAACTAGATGCGTTGCTTAAATTTTACCGAAGTTTCCGAAAGTTTCCTAAATCAGAGCATTGACCCTCGCGAATTTAGAGAAGAAGGTTAAAATTTAAACTACATTATTTAATGAGAAAATTCATCAAGGGAGATAAAACCTTAGAGGAATGTTTACTAATTTAAGGTGTAACATGCAAATTGTTCATACTCCTGGATAGAATAAATGCAAGAATTGGCGTTAAAATGAGTCATAAAGACTCTCATGGTGTACATCTGCTATCGAAATTGTTTATGAGGAATTCAACCATGCCGGAGTATTTGCAAACCTTCTCTGAATCTAACCAATTTTCCAAATGAAGGGGGTAAACCGGGCAAAAAAATTGGCACATGCCTTAGCAAGACTTTTAGATTCATCACGCATATTGACTGGGTTATGAATTCTAATGCAAATTATCAATAAAAAAAAAAGTGTGTGCTTTCAACGCACGTTCAAATGAGACCAAACTGGTTCGTTTTTACCAGTTTTACGCGAATAAGTTTTTCATGAAGGAAACTTTCTTTTACAATGACGTTTAGTTTAACTTTAAGACATCGGAAGAATGCTTCTAATACCGAAAACACCATAACCTGAAATTTCGCCAATCACCTTCAGGAATGAGACCTGCAACTTATTTGTTTCATAATCTGTGTATCATCAGTGCCTTTTAGAAAGAAATTTATGTGCTAACCTTCGTTAACGGGACAGCTGCAACCCTTCAATATTCCTCCAACGAATATCATAAGAATCATCACAAATATTACAAAAGTCACCAGGCACACAAGAGTCAAGAGGGTTAATTGTGATCGGTTTGATCGTACAGGAGGTTTTCTCTTGACGTGTGGTTTACTCTCATTTTGTGCCTGACGATAATTATTCGTTACAGCAGGAGCAGGATTATCTGCGCAGTAATTCAATGGACGCGAAAAACTCGAAGGCGGTGGTGGAATGCTGTTTTCATAAATCCAGTCGTCGAAAGTTGGGTTAAGAAACATTTGCCCACCATGAAGATCCATCTCAAACCTGTTTTTTTTTTTTTTTTGTTAAACTTTCAGAAATGTCGGCTGATGCGGTCTTAAGAACCTTTTTTCAATGAACGCGCACTTTAGGTCCGGCGATTCACCTCAAATGATGTTTCTTTAAAATTAAACGTTACGCCTCGTATGACGCCTTTTGTACTTTAAATGCTTGAGTAATCTCATTAAAAAGGAAAAAATGACTTTGTAATACTTTGCACGCCATTTCATGCTGATCCCACTTAAGCTCACTAATACCTGCGCACCTCCATGAGTGTGGATCCAAAGTATTGATTTGCCTCGTTTTTATGAGATTTTATGGATCAACTTGTTAACTTAATGTATTAATAAACATCTTAAAGAGCGGCAACTGCTCTTCAAACACATCTAAGGTCAGGCGCAGAAATGAGAAAAGAAAGTTTAAGATTTGAGAACGTGACCGCAAAAACTACACCGAAAGCCAATGTCGAAAGAGAGAGCCGCTTTCCGACAGGCCTCACAAAGTTTAATTTACCAAAAGGGCGGCTATTGTACGGTCGTTATTCTGTTGAAATGAATGAAACACTTCACATGCTTGATTACTGACCGGTACACATGGCTGAATTCCAGAGCTGGAAATTGTTTGTCCAAAAAATGCTCCAAACTATTTAACAGCAAATTAGAAGTCTAAAAGCCTTAATACCCATTATATTTGTTCACTTATTTAGCTGCCAGCAGAGGATTAGAAATGTAAAAGCTAGATGCTGCGATTTGAGTAAACGGCATGCAGCTAAGCAACTGTTGGATCAATTTGAGACAACAATTAGTGTAAAATTTCTCATACCCATGCTGACCTGGATGGTTTTCTCCATCGCAATTTATAAGCCTTTTCACCCTTCCCCAAGTCTCTTACAAAAAGTAATAAAATGAAAGAAAAATATTCAACGATCGAATGCCGTGGATATTGTTGGAGTTATCGCCAAGTTCTTAATTACAAAGTTTGCAAGACCGTGCGAGGAATTAATATTAAGACTGTGAAGCTCTTGTTTTGAAGTTGGGGAGAAAATTATGCGTCTTTCTACCATTTTTTCATTTGTAATACTTTTTCATTTATCACTATGGAGAGACGGGATTTTAAATTGCAGGTGTTTATTTTTGAAAAAATCAGTTCTTTAGCTATACTGTGATAGTTCACTTTGTACACAACGTTTTCATAAGTTTGCAAGAATTATAAACGTAGAGCACAATTAGTGATTGTAATAGGACTGAGCGACTAGACCATTCGGTCTGTACTAACATGAGTGATAAAATATGCATACTCAGCTAAAAATTCAAGTCTGTGAAGGTAGATTCATTTGAATGCGCTCACTGTACAACTGTATCTACGAAAGTTTTCTTTTTCTAAGAGAAACAAATGCCGGGCGAGAACGTTATTACATCTTCCAATAAATGAATGAGAACATCAGTTTTCCCAGTGGTTTGATACATTGATAAATACCCAATATGTTTGGGATGTCACATTTATTCAAATTCTCTTACAGCATCTACACCTGTCTACTAAATCTATGGCAGTCTTCTCGACTGCACCACTCTCTAGTATTATGCTATTTTTAATAACTGATAATTTCTGATGACACAGTTTCTCTCGTAATATAAAGTCCAACTAATTCAATTTAAAGCGTTGCAGAAGAATGTAGTGATGACGTCTCGGTTTTATACAAAACATAAAAGAAAACAAGAGCACTGGTTCCCTTTCGATTAAGATCCGCGATTAGAGACCTAAAATAGATCTTTCATGTTTTTTTCTGTCTATTTCGTATCGCCTGACTCCTTCCTGAAGTGGAGTTCAAAGCTTTGTCTTCCTTCCACTTGATAATGGTGACGTGTCACCTCTATGTTGTCAGGGGACAAAGCCAGTAATGCATGAAGCAATGAATGCTTATGATTGTCCCAACAACTCCCTGATTTCCATAGCACTCACATCGGTAAACTTGCTGGTCGGTAGATGGATTAATCTGAGCTTCCAAGACATACAGCTGGGCAAAGTCTGTCGAGCATGTGACACCAACTATTCTTTTATCCTGCATAATGTAAAAAAAAAAGGGAAGATAGAAGAAGAGCAATTTTAGATTATGTCTTGCTGGTATGCTGTTCGGAGAGCTTTGCAAAGCTCTCTGATTTTCGCTATTGCATAAATAGCGCTCTCTACCGCGAGGATCGTGCATCATACGTATCTAATACCGCAGTTCAAAATATACGAACTTCATATATTCATTGTAACTGATTTATCATCACGGGTTTATTACGAATGAACTTAACGGCCTGCTCCCAGTTGGCTTGTTAGCTTAATTGGTAGAGCGCTGCACTAGTATCGCAGAGGTCAGTGGTTCGAATCCCGTACAGGCCTGATTTTTTTCAAGTCTGATTTTTGTTGCTGCATAAATAGCGCTCTCTACTGCAAGGATCGTGCATCATACGCACTTCTCTTTGTTCGCATTTGAGGTATGGCGGACGCAAGGCGCCTGTTGAGTTTTTCTGCCACCAAAACGATTGAAATTTTGCATCTATCGGTTCAGAATTTTCTGAACTTTTACCCTGACAGTGTGTTTTTGTAGCTCTTCCTATTTAATTCAGAGTAATATTGGTGGCTGCTATCGAGTTTAATTCATCATAACGTTTTTTAAATTGGTAAAGAGAATTTTTAATGATCTGTTTTTTTTCTTTTTAAAATTATCGTGTCCTATTTACTTACACTTGGTTCAGTTATGATGACTTTTGTTGAGGGTGGAAGAGTGTTGGTTTGGAAAGCAGTCTGGGATCCTGTGGCTGTGCTTGTCAGGAACTCACACTGCGACATGTTTCCTGCTCCAGGGGGGCCTGGGGCTCCTTGGAGTCCATCTGATCCCGGTGAACCTTGTGATCCATTAAAACCTTGTGGACCTATCACCCCCTGGGGACCCTGTGTTCCACTGAGCCCTTGAGGTCCGGCTGGTCCAACTGGTCCCTGAGAACCATTAAAACCGCGTGGTCCGATGGGGCCTTGAAGCTTAGTCACATTTTCTACCTGGAAGATAACATCAATATTCCGGTCCGTGACGGTGTGAAGTCTGAAGTCGGTCTGTCAGAAGGTCTTTTTTTTCTTTTTTTTCCGACCGTGTCCGGTCGGTCAGACCGTCACGGTCTGAAGTCATGTTGTCATCGTGTATTTCTTATTTATTGCGATATGAAAGTGCGCGAATGTTTGTTTGTTTCACTTTTCTGTCTTAACGTTTTCTTTCTAGGTTCCAGAAGATTCAAGAGGTGAATAAAAAACATATGAACAAACAAACAAACAAACAAGCCAAAACAAGTAAAAAAAAAACAAAAAAACAAAAAAAACAAAAAATTAAGAAAATACAAAAAAAAAAACCAGAAGAAACAGAAATCCACCACAGGAAAACTGAAAAAGTTGCAGCAAGAAGTTCTGCTATGCACAAAAGACTCTGCCATTAAAACAAATTATTTTGATAATTTTTCATACCTTCACAGACAATGTTGTGTTGATGTCGTTAACTAGGGATATTATGCTGACGTCTTCTTGATCAAGTCTTTCAGTGGTTCTGTTAAGCTGTTGAACATAACCAATCAGATTAGAAGAATACAATCTTCCAAGTTACAAAAATAAGCTGTGGGATTTTGGCGGCGTTTAAAGGATTGCACGGCACTGTACGAGTGTGGTCGACTGAAATGGGATTCAGTAGAGGTTAAAAAAAATAGATGTTCCAAAAAAATAATCTAATCATTGTTCGTTCAAGTACCCGCAGAGAGGTAAAGGTTACGTCAAACCCATGCGATTTTAGAATCCTTTCGACGCCCTCTCAAAACCCGCTTACCTAGGAATTACTCATTGTCTCCAAAACCATAGATAATTAATTATTTTTTAAAGGTAGCTGACTATTGGTCAGCTTACGAAAAATAATCAATTAATTTCTTTGTATCTATGGATTGCAAAGTATATCACATTCTCTTACCCTAAGGTCTGTACTTGCTATCCCTGAAGATAACTCGTCTTTCGTTGAGTTCACTGTTTTCTCTAAGTTACTAAGACCGTTATTCACCTGCCGGATGAAAGCTTTATTTAGTATGATCAGATTTAAATTTTAATTTAGGTTTTTTTTGCCACCCATCTATCATGAAGTGTTTTCAAACTAAGATGTTTTACGTCCATTTGAACAAGTGAACACTATATTAGCGCCCATGCCATATATAATTCATAATTCAAATCATTTTTTTTTAGCGCTTATTGAATCATTACAACACCCTTCCTTTAATTTGCTTGGAATTAAGTTAACAAGGAAGAATAAGAAACCCAAGACAACTTTAGACTCTTTTTTTTTAACAAATCGTTAGTCCATCATGATGTTATCTTCGCTGTCTTCGTTGATAACTGGAGATCGATAACGTTTCTACTATACAAGCAGCTATCATCATTTCTACCTCAAGTGCTCTTCTTGATCTCTTTTATGATTTCGCATTGTAGTCAGTTTCTTCATCGCTACCACCATCATCTACAACTAGAACCTGATACATTGGCACAAATTATTAAGTTAATAAAGGTAAGCTTACCGATGCAATAGAATTTTCAGTGTTGATCTTGAAACTGTTGAAGCTTTCTTCTGTTTCATTAGACTGAGCGTGGACTGCAGTGATGGATTGGCTAAGGCGGCTGACCTAATAATAATAATAATAATGATGAAATCGTAAAGATGAAAATAAACAATTTTAAAAATCGAGTTTCCAGATGGGATTTGAACTCACGACCCTCCGTGATCCAGTCGGATGCTCTAACCCTTGAGCTACAGGAGACTCTATCGTGCGTAAGGGTCAATTAGTGGGTATTGAATGGAACCGCATCACGCGGCTACACAGCCAAACATCAGCTAGCGCATAGAAGCTCACTAACACCATCACGCTGTCACAATAAAGCATCACAGGCATTAAAGCATCACATGCAGCCAACCAGCCTCCAAAGTGAGCATGTAAAGACGAAAATAAACAAAAAAACTCGATTTTTAAAAGTGATGAAATCAAGATTTGAAATTTTCTTTTGGCTAGTGCATACACTGTTTTAGGTCCAAACATTCGAGGTGTTATTTATTTAATTTAGTTTCTTAACATAAGCTATTTTATTAATTTTTTTCCATTTTCCATTTCTCTACCATCCTCACCTGGCCGGAAAAACTTGTATTGAGCTCTTCAAATTTGTTTTGTAAGTTGCCAATGGAAGATTTTAGATCTTCATCGGTGGAATTCAAACGTGCTTCCACGGACGACAGGTGACTTTGAAACTAAAGAGAATGTTCCATAAGTAATTTTAATCAGAGCAGTTTCATTAAAACTAGTGGTTCTCGTACTTCTCGATTTGGATTCTGTTCAGGAAGCCTAATTACACTCGTTCAGCAACACGGTCATTTATCTCTTAGATTCTTAATTGCGAAATGCATTTTCAAACTTAATCAAAATAATAGCACTGCTCCTCTCTAAAATAATGACAGTACCGTTATGCATTGTCGTGTATAACTGCAAATGCTATTATCTTAGAATTCTTTTAAAAAATCCTGAAAATTAATTCGCCTAAAGATGGGTGAATGTTCTAATACTTTTTTACCAACCATCGGAGCGCCGACGAAGGGTTAACCCTCGAAACTTCAGCTTTTATAATCGTAACGGTGGCCAATTTACCATTTCAACTTTGTTGATATATTCAAATTATTTCGTTACCCCCACCGACGCAGCCCCAAACAGTTTCTTTAGAAACTATCAGCCTTTATTCTGGTACATTTAACCTTAACTACCTCCAGTGTATTGTTGATCTGCGTATCATTCAGCTTTTTTAGGTTGCTTTGTGTTGTGGCCAGGCTTGATGATAGCTGGTTTGCTGTTTTGTCCAAATTATCTATCTAAAATATTAGAGTAGGGGTAAGAGTAAAAGCAAAACTATATTTCTCATACTGGTGTATCCATGAATTTCGATTCAAGAACTTAAGACATAGCACTTCTGTTTATATGTACGTATGTTTTTTCCATCAACATCTAGAGGAGTGATAAAATCACGGCCCTGTTCATGTTGCGCGCAACACGTCAATTTGATTTCTGGGCTCTGTAATTACACACACACATAAATTAATCAGTTTCTTCATAAATATCAAATAAAGAATTGATACTGACCCTTGTGGTCAAACTTTCGTTCTGAGCGGTCAACGATTTCTGTAACTCTGCGTCTACATCTTCTGAATTGTTTCGTGTTGAGTTAAGATCCATTCTTAATACTTGAAAATCGGTTGTTATCTGTAAGAGAAAAAATCTACTTAAGTGATATATTACTAAGAATAAAATGCAACTGAAGGTGAACATGTTTAAGCCTGTTTATTTTTAAGTGAAAGATGATGTTATTCATTAAATGATACAATCATACTCGGTTAAAATGAACACTCCTATCCATAAATATCTACCCTAGAAATATGCTGGAAGTTTGTCACCATTGAGCTAGTTAACGGCCTAAGCTACCAGGGTCCTGCTATAGCTCAGTGGTAGAGGCCCTCAAGTGATAAGCTTCTAAATGTAATTTACATATGTCGAGGCATGATGCTCACGTGATAGTCCGGTGTTGGTGGCGTGAGATATACCAGGCAAGTTTTGCCAATCAGATTAGAGATAGCAATAAGCGTGGTTACAAAATGTAGTGTTTCCATCTTCTTCTCCTCGTTATCCGATCGGACAGATCTCCAGAAATATAGTAGGTAGCCATCAATTATTATTTGCTTGAATCAGCTCATAACTGTGCCTTTAACAAAGTTCGTGCTCATAAGTGAGCCTTTTTTCAAAGAAGAGTATGCCTCGATATAAATAGTGTTATAAATTAATACCTTCAAATCTAAAGTTGTGTTGACAGTCTCTAGTTCGTTTTCTATGTAAGTGTCAGAGACTATCAGCTGATTTCGTGTCGAGTTAAGATCATTCTTCACTGAATCCATCTGAAAATACAAAAAAATGTAAGGGTGTTAAAAAAATTTAGTATGTTGACCATATTCTGGTATGTTTAAACGAAACATTCATAAAGTTTCATTTGTGTTGTATCTTAGACGCTAAAATCACATTCAACAGAACACACACACCATTTTGCGCTTTCGAATGTACGTGTAAGATAAGAGCAGCAGTAGAAAAAAAATAAGGATTTTGTCAAGCCTACCGGTGCATCCATAAATTTCATATTAAGAATTTAAATCTTAGCAGCTCTACTCACTTTTTTGTAATATTCAACGTACAACTATAGGGAGTCTTAAAGCATCCTGCCAATTTTACATCTGTGCATTTTAATACCCACACGGACACTAAATAAACAAGATGTCATAAATATCAAATAAAGCAATTGCCACTAACCCTCGCGGTCAAAGTTGAGTTTTGAGCTTTCAAAGATTTCTGCAACTCAGTGTCTGCATCCTCTAGAAAAGTTCTCGTTGTGTTAAGATCTTTTCTTAATACCTGGAAATCTGTTGTTATCTGTGAAGAAAAAAACCCTACCTGAATAAATGATTTTAAAGAGGTGATCGCATAGCGAAACGCTCAGCTTTTGACGAAAATGTTGAAATTGGAAGGCTTCATACAAGTAATAAGTGTAATAAATACCTTCAAAATTAGGGTTGTGTTAAGCACTCCAAGTTCATTTCTTATATCGTGGTCAGAGGCTGTTAGCTGGTTTCGTGTCAAGTTAAGATCGTCGTTTACTGAATCTATCTGAAAATAAAAAAAATTTAATGGTTAATGAAGATGAGTGCAGACTTGTTGCATTGTTGACAAGATTCTAGTCTTCAAATGTGAGAATGATCTTCGCAAGCGTGTTATAATTTAAGCAAGTAGAAAAAGGAAGCCTTATAAAATGAAGGCTTCGACGGGATTCGAACCTGGGCCTCCAAGATATTAGTTAGGTACTACTTAAATTAATTCACTGACGTATGGTGTATCCGTGTTGGATCAATCTCGATTGATCTAGTCACTCTTATAAAATCTAACATTATCCTGGTTTATCGGGAAAACACATGTCTAGATTAATCTAGTAGTTACTCTATCCGTGGATATATGGCTTCTGCTTTGCTTGTACTTATCATTACATGCCAGAAGACACTACTTCATACCTTCGTGTATTACATAGACCAATTCAGAATAGTTAATAGAGACACTGAGGTTTACAGTATAAGCGAGGCTAAAACTCGATTTTTCCTCATATTATCATTATCAATTTTGACACAAGGAAAGGGATATGCTGGGAAGGAGAAAAATCTGGAATATAATGGACCTAAAACTAGTTTACCTTGTCATTCAGGATTCGACTTGAATTTTCAATGGTATATTGTAGCCTCTGCTCCGAATCAAGAATCTATAAAATCGCACACATGCAAAATATAGCAAGCAATAACTACTTTGATAGTTGCTCGGAATTATGAATATGCTTGGTTGTATACTGAAATGTTACTTTATCGCTGCATCAGTACTGACAGAAAACGACATACGAAAAAGGTCCTTGTAAGAGGTTAGATGTGCGTTTATCTTTATCATATCGGATATAAATAAGTTTCACTTGTTAGGAGCCCTCTTCAGTATGTAGAGTGCCAATATTCAGTTCTCGTCAGAGTAAGCCCAACGTCACTCCCTTTATAAAAAAAAGAAACAAGGTGACCTTTACAATGAGCCGTGGAATGTGGCATGTCTTTCAAAAACAATGTTTGTGCGAACGAATCAATGTGAATATCTCTGGGATCTTGCAAATAATTTTAGCATACGAATTGGCTATCAGAGTTTCACGCGCGCTCGCATTTTGCTTCCTCTACTATCCCCGAGGGAAAATGAGGACCACTGGGACAGAAAGACGATTTCGAGACATGGGAACGAATTAGTGAGAAATTAATATTTAAAGTTTGATGTAGAGGGCTTGGGTTTATAGGCTGATATTGGGCTATCTATTATTTTGGCACGAGTTCGTACCATTATACGGCAGCTCATTCTGCCTGATACTTACGTTTTCTTTTGCAAGTTTTCTTTTTGTTTAATTTGTTATGTTGAAGCTTAAAAGCCTTTCACATGGAATATCTCCTGTTAGTGGAGTAAGAATCATTTTATAATCCTAAATTTTGGCTAACTTTATTTATTTATCTTTTTTCATTTATTCATATCTTTCCGTGAAAATTATTGCCAAGTATATAAGTTTGCGATAACGGAAACATTTTAAAATAGTTTAAACTTGTAGTTAATAGTTAAGATTTTGCTTAGCTCCAGCCGTTTTCTTCTTTTTCTCTTTCGTGAACACAAAGATTTCCACGGTAAAAGAAAATATGTAACGATCATTTTGCAGAAATAAATCAACTGTTGGTGTCATTTAAGTGTAACTTTATGTGTGTGAGGGTGGCTGGGGCGAGAGGGGCGTGACCTTTTCAGTTTGGATATATAACTGTGTGTTGGAAAGTCTCTTTTCGTAGTCGATTCCCCTTGGACGAGTTCTTCAAGGATAGTTAATGCAAACTATTGGTTCAATGATAGTTAAATCCATTGATAACTTCCCGGCACTATCTTGAATTATACTCTTTTGTTTGGTATAGCTTGTTTTTTGGTTTGGTGTTTCCTAAGCACATTACCAGAGGTTGGGATAATTTGCAATGTTGCAAGATGGGGGAGAGCTTTCATTAATCAAAAAAAAAATCGTTAAAATTGGAACTTTATCGGCAAGATTTAAATTTCGAATAAACGCTGTAAAAAATATCCCCCCTCCCCCATCAACAGGAGCGATCATAGACGATTTACGGTAATTAGAGAACTTATAACTTTATTTTAAGTATTATAATGCATGAGGTAACTGAATCCAAGAGAAAAACGTGAATACCTTCAACATCTCAGAAATATTACATACCAGCAAGGAGGATTTTTTTCGTGCATAGCTTTGGCCAAGTAATAAATGAGATATACATGTGCTCGTTCTTGGGTTTTAAAGACGTTACTTAATATAATATTGCACGTATTAAGACTTTGAGGTTACGTAATCTATTAAGACTTTGACGTTAACTTATTAAACATTGTCAGCTATGGCGTTCATTACTGTTCAAAACACTTTGAGCACATATTTGACTTTCTGACACCTTTTTTACGTTCAAGGGGATCATATTCCTCTGTCTGATATCACGTCCTAAATTCTACGACGTAAAACCTTGTATTCTATTGTATGGCGTCAAATACACCGACGTCTATTTTACGGCGAGAATTCGATCATCGTTTAGTGGACTTTCAACGTCTTCAAAACGAGGAGCTTCGCGTTACGACGTAAAATTCAATTTTGACTGCACGTTACGTCGTAATTTATCAAATAAGTTTTACGTCGTATCTTTTACGACGTAAAATTTATCACCTTTTTAACTTGTCAATCAAAACCTTGTCAAATAAGCTTTAAGTCGTAACTTTTAAGCCGTAACTTGTCAATCAAAAATGCTCAAAATGTTTAATAAGTTAACTTCAAAGTCTTAATAGATTACCATTTGTAATTTTTAACAAGTTTCCTAATAGATTACTTAACCTCAAAGTCCTAATAAGTACAATATTAAGTAAATTCTTTCCTTGGCTACCGTTTTTAAGATAGTTATCATTGGAGCCGAAATTTATTATAATCTCTTCCAGTTTTCATTTGCGTGCATAATTTTTGGACGAAAATTTGCTTTTATCACAAACACAAAATACAACGCAAGTGCCGATTTTGCCAATAACATTTTTTGGTTTTACTTTTCGCTTTTTTTCTACAAATTATAAAGAAAAACGCACTAATCTATCTTAATAGATCTCGCTGTTTTTTTGTTTTGTTTTGTTTTTTTTTTTGGTGCAATGTAGAACCTGATAACTTGTAGTAAACGAAACATTTACCACACAGCCCAATAGTTTCTTCAAACTGACATCTTTGCTAATATATGTTTTCTTTTTCCACTGGAAATACGTACCTGGGTTTATCAAGAGAAAATGTTAAAGGATCAAAGAATGGAGCAAATTTTTCATAAAAATTTGTTCTATCTTCCCCTGGAATTTGACAAAACCCAAGAACGAACACATGCATAATTTATTTCTTGGCCAAAGCTATACACGAAAAGAATTCTACTTAGTGGTATGTAATATTTCTGAGATGTTGAAGGTATTCAGGTTGATCTCTTGGACTGAGTAACCTCATGCATTATAATACTATAAGAAAGTTATAAATTCTATAATTACAGTTAATCCTCCATGATTGCTCCTGTGGATGGGGGGAGGGGGGGGGAGGATATTGTTCTGCAGTTATTATTCAAAATTTAAATATCCAATTTTAACTATGTATTTGTACTTAATGAAAGCTGTTCCCCTTCTTGCAACATTGAAAATATTAATTATCACAACCTCTGGTATTTGTGCGTAGGGCAAGATTGTTCCAACAAGGATTTTGCATTGGTTTTCAGTCTTACCTTAACTAAACATGCATACTATAAGATATGTAACTTAAAAGATCACCCCTCCTTACTTACCACTTGCCACTTAAATAAGACAAAAAGTTGATTTATGTTTGCAAAAAGATCTAGATGTGACTTTCTTTCGACCGAAATTATGTGTTGGTTTTTTTTCCATAAGAGTAATATCTTATACTTAGAATACGCTCATAGACATGGTGGCCGTTAGAGATTCTATTTTCGTGGTAAATCTGTTTCCTAAATTGTTTCTAAAAATATTCTGGTCCATTAAAACCCCGTCATGTAACCCTAACCCAACCTACTTAAGCGAGAATGAAACCATCCTACTCAAGTATATAACTGGTAGCTTATATGAATAGTAAGGGTTCCATTCTCGTCTAAATAACGGCTCCTGACTTCGTCCAGAGGGAGGAAATCCTCCCATCCTAGCGGTGAAGATTGCAGAAGCCATCTGGGGACAGGCGATCGGCGAGCGAAGGCGTCACTTCCTTGGCGGAGAGTTGTGCTGGTGATTGAGAAAAAAGTAGATTTTGTTATTTTTATCGTTGGATTGTATTTCTCAAACAATCGATCTTTTAATTTTACAAAACTTCACAGCAGATAGAATATTAACCTTAAGTTGAGGAACACGGGATCTGAGCCTGCGTTTTCAAAGAAAACCCCCGTGTTCCCGGCAGTGGACATCTTGGGTACTATAATCGCCCTGAAGTGGCCTGCAATTAAAGGACTCTTTATGCCCACCGCCAGGGTCTTGGAGTTTGACTGTTCCTCTAACCCAGGGATGCTCCCTTGGAAGGTCGCCACTCTTCCCGGCGTCATACGTGGAGTCACCTGAAGGGCAATGGTTGAATTTTCATCAACACCTTAAGTTGTATAAACCATTTTTGTAGCTACTGCCTTTAAGAATTTGTGGCAATCAACTATTTTCTTTTGCTAGTACTTACATCGCTGAGTTGGTTTGCCCTCCTTTCTGCTAGAAGCAACTGCAGGTGGCTCTCCGTATTTTCTGCCTCGTGTCTGGCAAGCTCCTCTCTGCGCATCACATCGTTGCACACCGGGAATGGACAGGCAACGAACGCGCGGGTACATCCGGAGGCAATGTGCCCGTTCAATTGGTCCCTGGAAAAGATAATTTCCTTTTGTTTACACCATTAGTCGTCATGTATACAACGTTTAGATTAAACGAAGAAATATTAACAATTTATGAGAGGGTTTCTTTCGTTTGATAGTCGGAGAGATTGCAGGAGACTTAAAACTGATGGGCAGTCGAATATGTTGTTTTCCTCAGCCCTTTTTATGTTGTTTGATCAGTATTTGTCTCTAATTCTATTTTATTTCTGTTTTATCCAAAGTTGAGCTACGTCGTTCGTTCACGGTTTTTGAAGAGGTTTTTTTAAACATCAGTTTACATTATTAAACTAATCAGACTTACCGAGGTATGGAAACCACGTTGCAATTGAACGGGCACGTTACAGGAGCCTTCCGGCATTCCAACTCCTGGTGTTGGTGATACTGCTGGAAGGGCAGCGTAACTCCGCAGTACCCGCAATCTTGGGGACGCATGTCGCGTTCGCCGGCGTGCCTTTCAACCTCTCCGCCAGGGAACGTCTGTATGCAACCTTGGTGGGTGCATTGAACGGGCTCATGGAGGCATTGCTGTTGATGATCAGAGATTTTCTCCAATGGGCCCGTCCAATTACACCCCTCTGCTCTCCTTACACAGTACACTTCCAGTGAATCCACTACCCTGTCGAAAGTGATTATGCCCCTCACGTCCGAGGTTGGGATAATTTGCAATGTTGCAAGATGGGGGAGAGCTTTCACTAATTACAAAACAATCGTTACAATTGGACCTTTATCGGCAAGATTTAAGTTTCGAATAAACGCTGCAAAAAATATTCCCCCCCCCCCCATCAACAGGAGCGATCATAGACGATTTACGGTAATTATAGAATTTATAACTTTATTTTAAGTATTGTAATGCATGAGGTAACTGAATCCAAGAGAAAAACGTGAATACCTTCAACATCTCAGAAATATTACATACCAGCAAGAAGGATTCTTTTCCTGCATGGCTTTGGCCAAGTAATAAATGAGATATACATGTGCTAATTCTTGGGTTTTAAAGACGTTACTTAATATAATATTGCACGTATTAAGACTTTGAGGTTACGTAATCTATTAAGACTTTGAAGTTAACTTATTAAACATTGTAATCATTTTTGATTGACAAGTTACGGCGTAAAAGTTACGACGTAAAGCTTATTTGACAAGGTTTTGATTGACAAGTTATAAAGGTGATAAATTCTACGTGGTAAAAGATACGACGTAAAACTTATTTGATAAATTACGACGTAACGTGTAGTCAAAATTGAATTTTACGTCGTAACGCGAAGCTCCTTATGGCGTTCATTACTGCTCAAAACACTTTGAGCACATATTTGACTTTCTGACACCTTTTTTACGTTCAAGGGGATCAAATTCCTCTGTCAGATATCACGTCCTAAATTTTACGACGTAAAACCTTGTATTCTATTTTATGGCGTCAAATACACCGACGTCTATTTTACGGCGAGAATTCAATGATCGTTTAGTGCACTTTCAACGTCTTCAAAACGAGGAGCTTCGCGTTACAACTTAAAATTCAATTTTGACTACACGTTACGTCGTAATTTATCAAATAAGTTTTACGTCGTATCTTTTACGACGTAAAATTTATCACCTTTTTAACTTGTCAATCAAAACCTTGTCAAATAAGTTTTACGTCGTAACTTTTACGACGTAAAATTTATCACCTTTATAACTTGTCAATCAAAACCTTGTCAAATAAGTTTTACGTCGTAACTTTTACGCCGTAACTTGTCAATCAAAAATGCTAACAATGTTTAATAAGTTAACTTCAAAGTCTTAATAGATTACGTAACCTCAAAGTCTTAATACGTGCAATATTATATTAAGTAACGTCTTTAAAACCCAAGAATGAGCACATGTATATCTCATTTATTACTTGGCCAAAGCTATGCACGAAGAGAATCCTTCTTGCTGGTATGTAATATTTCTGAGATGTTGAAGGTATTCACGTTTTTCTCTTGGATTCAGTTACCTCATGCATTATAATACTTAAAATAAAGTTATAAATTCTATAATTACCGTAAATCGTCTATGATCGCTCCTGTTGATGGGGGGGGGGGGGGGGGATATTTTTTGCAGCGTTTATTCGAAACTTAAATCTTGCCGATAAAGGTCCAATTGTAACGATTTTTTTGTAATCAGTGACAGCTCTCCCCCATCTTGCAACATTGCAAATTATCCCAACCTCTGGTAAGGTGCGTAGGAAACACCAAACCGAAAAACAAGCTATACCAAACAAAAGAGTATAATTCAAGATAGTGCCGGGAAGTTATCAACGGATTTAACTATCATTGAACCAATAGTTTGAAGAACTCGTCCAAGGGGAATCGACTGCGAAGAGAAACTTTCCAACACAGTTATATATCCAAACTGGAAAGGTCACGCTCCTCCCGCCCCAGCCACCCTCACACACATACAGTTACACTTAAATGACACCAACAGTTGATTTATTTCTGCAAAATGATCGTTACATATTTTCTTTTACCGTGGAAATCTTTGTGTTCACGAAAGAGAAAATGAAGAAAACGGCTGGAAAATCTTAACTATTAACTACAAGTGCAAAATATTTTAAAATGTTTGCGCTATGGCAAACTTATATACTTGGAAATAATTTTCACGGAAAGATATGAATAAATAAAAAAAGATAAATAAATAAAGTTAGCCAAAATTTAGGATTATGAAATGATTCTTACTCCACTAACAGGAGATATTCCATGTGAAAGGCTTTTAAGCTTCAACATAACAAATTAAACAAAAAGAAAACTTGCAAAAGAAAACGTAAGTATCAGGCGGACTGAGCTGCCGTATAATGGCACAAACTCGTGCCAAAATAACAGATAGTTCAATATCATCCCATAAACCCAAGCCCTCTACATCAAATCCTTTAAATATTAATTTCTGACTAATTCGTTCCCATGTCTCTAAATCGTCTTTCTGTCCCAGTGGTCCTCAATTTCCCTCGGGGATAGTAGAGGAAGCAAAACGCGAGCACGCGTGAAACTCTGATAGCCAATTCGTAGGCTAAAATTATTTGCAAGATCCTAGAGATATTCACATTGATTCGTTCGCACAAACATTGTTTTTGAAAGACATGCACGCATTTCACGGCTCATTGTTAAGGTCACCTTGTTTCTTTTTTTATACAGGGAGTGACGTTGGGCTTACTCTGACGAGAACTGAAAAGAAACATTCGTTGGTCCCAGCAACCTTTGACATCTTTATCTATATGAGTGTTTCATGTTACCCAAGGAAAATTGAAATGCCTACAAAAGAACCTAGATTAATTGTCATCATGTGTTTTTTTCAATTTCTTTTTGTTTTTAAGGTAGAACGTTTAGTTTAAAAAAAAGTGCAAGATACTGTACAAGGCAAATCATCCCCTCCCCCCTCCCCCGATACACACACACACACACGCTTCCTACGCCCTTTACCATCCCTGTATGTTTTAGCCTATATATTCTAGTACCGGTTTAGTCAGATAAAACGTTTTCTTCATCGAATATGAATGAAAAAAGCCTAGGAAATAAAAAAAAGAAAAAGAAAAAGCTAGCTTTTCACAATCCTTTGCACCAGATTTTGCTATGGCAGATCTTACAAATGAAAATATGACAATGTTTTGAAAAAGTATGATTTATAAATCTTGCACTATGATTACGACAACGGAAACTGGTTCAGAGAAGACTCCACGAAGAAAACCGATAAATCTGGCTATGGATCTGATTCGTCGTGCATCTCTATAACTAGAACAGTATGACTTTTTAAGGAAATTTCAGACAAAGCGGAACCATCGTTAAGTATCGATGGCCCTTGGTGTCTATGAAACACAAAGTCTTGGCTTGGTAGAGACAGCAATGCAAACGCCGTCCTGAAAAGCACCTGAATCATTAAAAAAAAGAAGATGACGTCAGTGAAGCACTTGCCAGGCTACTAAGTACTATCTCATCCCATTTTCAAGCTTTAGGACAGTATTCACTCAAGGTAAGTAATACAAGAACAGTTAACGATGAATCTGTCACCAAGGGCTTCTTTTAATCGGGTAAAACGCTAATATTATCAAGATAGTTTATAATTTTTCATCTGTTTATATAAGGTGGTAATTTATTCATTAGCCCTTTGGGAAATTGACTTCTTTCTTTCCACAAACTTTTTCCCTGTTTAGTGTCAATTACGCTATCTTCCGTGCTAGTCCTGGAGTTCAAAAGAAGCAAAGAAACACAGCGGCCACCTACATTGGAGAACCTCAAGAATTTGAACCATTAAATTAACTTCGCGTATTACCATGGATAGCAACTGAAGGTAATTCGTTTGCAAACCATCCCTAATGCTTTACACCAGTTAACCTTCAACTCAAGGTATCTAGATTAGAGTATTGAATGACACATGATCGAAAAAGCCTGCAAATATTCTCTCATTGACTGGGTGATAAGCAGTTTTACCTGTGTGGTGTCATAGTCAAAAAAGGTCCTCTGGATAGAATTTCCTGTTGGGCAACGGATTCTCAGGGTTATGGTGTTTTCACTCTCAAGAGGTTCATGAGGTAGCCCTGCTCTTGCCTCGCGTATTGCCTACAAGATGAGAGTGCGTTTTAACTTTTACTGGTGATAATTGTCATTTCCCTGGCATCAGGCATTATTCTATTGCTGTTTATCAAAATCAGCTCTCTGTTAAGGTGAAAGAACAACTTAAAAACTACATGTATTGCATTTCTAGTAGTTGACAGAGTTTCCTCTAAAGCCTTTCCCACGAGCATGAGCATCAGAGGAAGCATAACACTTAAACAGACATGAGCATGATATTATTAACAAGGTATTAGTAGCCAAAATGTCATTCATCCCAGAGTGGAAATGCATATGTTTGTCTAAAATCCCTACTATCTGAAAATCTTGAACAGCCAAGGGAAGGGGGAGACATCCTTTCCTTGGATATTTTTTTACCTCTGCATTTCGGCATTCTGCTTCCACTCTAATTCTCTCTTCTTGTGTAAGATGCTCGCGCTAAATACAGTTAAAGACAACATGTTGCTAGACTATAATGCAATGCTGCTTACTGATATATATTAAATAAAGATAGTGGTAACATAAAAAGTTAAGATTTCAATTTTACCAGCAGTTTCCACACAATGACAGGAAAATTTTCTGCTTTCCTATTGATTTTTAATGATGGCTCCTGAAGATCAAAATTATTGACCACAGACCACACTTTCTATGGGTTTACTGGCATGATAATTAACCCACACAGAATGTTGGGAGAACACGAGAGAAGCATCTGGGCAAGTGGTTTACAAGCTTTTCGAGTGGTGCTCTATTGCTTTTGTAGTATAAAACAATAAAAAAATTACTTTATTTACACAGGGTAGCCCAGCTCTTTAACTCAAACTATGAGTTTACCAGCACAATAAACCATAGGTTTTTAACAATCAGAACGCGTGTACCATCTCAGTTATTTTGTAATATGCAATTTAATTAAACTGACAAGTTAACGGAACCATGCAAATGGTTATTTAGCTGTTGTTCTTATTATTGATTACTCTACTTTAATATGGATTGATTCTAAGGACAATAATACAATACTTTATTTCTGCAGTATATCAAGCAATGTTGCACAGAGCAGTTATATTCAAAAAAAGGAAACTTGGAGGTCAACCCTATATTAAGGATTTTAGAAAGGAACATAAAAAAAAAGTAAATAAAAATAGCAATAAAAATGTGCATGACGTGTTATATACACGCAAGTCAATTGAAATATATAAAAATTGCAGAGACATCTTTAACAAAGTCTTGGATGTCCGTGTGATTTTTTCACTCTTTGTTTAAACTTGTTGATGTTTGGAATGTTGTGGCGGCTGAAAACTTGAAAGATCATTCTAAGACTTGATTGTCTTAACAAAGAAGGAATGATTATAATAGTTTAATTTGGCAAGTTCAGTCTGTGTCTTATATTGATGGTTGGACCTGGTCTTTATATCACTCCATTGGAGATCAGAATTTTCTCCTGCATTGTAAAGATTTCAATTTAAGAATTTTACACCTATCCTCATATGGCATCTTCTATTTTCTTTGGCCTAGGGCGATTCGTGAAGCTCTCATTTGTCATGAATTAATAGAAGTATTATGATGTTACAAACAGTACCTGTCTTTGTTTCCTTTCCTCTTCTCTCTGCCTCTCGTCTTCCCTCTGTCTCTGCTAATAAAGTGAATGCCTTTCATTTTACAAGTAATGTTATTGTTATCTTTTTAATTGTTAAACAATCAATGAAACTGTATCCATGGCCTTTTTTATATGAAATAATCTAAAGATTTTTTTTTTACTGATTGTGGTGATATTTGCAAAAGCAAATTAGAAGACTTGCTTTTTTATGTTTGGTATTGTGTATATATGTATATATTGTGTATATATATATATATAAGAGCAGAAATGTAATGGTCAAGAGGCCAACTCCAATGTAGCTTTGTTGGTTTAATAGCTCGACATTTCGACCGTCTCGGTCTTCTTCAGGAGCATACTAATGACATGAGCAATATTCAAATTTAAAATTCGTGTCAACAGTAAACATGTCATGACGTAATAATATAAAAATAGAATAGATAACAGCGAAACGTCGGGCTATTAAACCAACAAAGCTACATTGGAGTTGGCCTCTTGACCATTATATTTCTGCTCTTATCTTCATTATTTCAAGAGCCCACGATCACTTCAGTGATCCTTCAGGCAGCGCGTTTGAGACTGATCAGCATTGTTTGTGGGATCCCTTACAAGCTTCTACTTATATATATATATACACAATATATATGTATATATTGTGTATATATATATATATATATATATTTATTTATTTATATGTATGTATGTATAATGTAATATACAGTGGAACCTTGACTTAAGGAACCTCTACATAAAAAACTCCTTGGTTTAATGAATAATTTTCATAAGATAATGAATTAAAAGATCATTCCAGGCTTCAGAGGTTATAAATTGCTTTAATGCAGCAATGTACAACCTCTGAAGCCTGGAATCATCTTTTAATTTCATTACATATCTTATGATAAATGCTTTTGTTTTATTGCCATCTTACCCTTTCCTGGTCGCAAGCCAGACTTTCTTGGTATTCCATGTCTTGTTGTTCTCTTAAGTTTCTATCTCTCCTAACAAAAACAATTTTATATAATTCAAGTTTGGTTGTAGACTTAACATTAAAAAATTTATAAACTTTTACCCGCTGGGTATTGAACTCCTACCTCAAAAGCAGCAAAAGATCGAATCGATCTTGTAACTACAGATCTGAATGTTAACATTACCAAGGCACAGAAATTCAGTCGCAAATAATAATTTCAAAGTATCTGGCAAAAACAAGCCTGACAACTAAAATTACACACTGGTAAGCCTTTCACTGTGAGGGAAGTTATTGCAAAACAGAATAAAAGATGTCAAGAAAATGTGTGAACAATCTGCCATGTTTGTCTGTTAATGTGTACTAATTGACTCCAGCTTTAATGCACTCAGGTTTGCAGGTTACAATTAAACATTAACATTAAACTGAATCAAGGATATAACTCATATTCTTAACATTTGATTCCTCCTTTGTGAACATGTCCATGAATTAAATTTTGAATTTAATAGTATAATATGTGCTGTACCTTGCTTGCAGTTGTGTATTTTGTGCACTCACAGCACGACAAATAAAGCTAACTACTTCTTGTAGATCAGTTACTGAAATAAAAAAAATATTAAAAGCAATTAAAATTATGAAGGAGAGATTTTTGAAAGGCAATTAATACATTAACATAATATTGAAAAAAAAACTATGAATCGGCACTTGCAATTCAATCAATGTTTGTTTAAAAACTTTTTTAAAGTTTGAAATTTGGGGAAAGAAAGTCCCAAAGACATCTACAAACCAGTCCTTACAATCCAGACACAACCTCCTCCCGACCAAAAACCCCTTGTGTAAAAGCCCAGGTGTGATAATCTGCAGTTTACAATAATTAAACACTAGCAAGCAGTCATGTCTGTTGCATTCTGATACTATTGTTGATTAGTCTCTCTACTGGGTAATTTCAGGATTATTTTGCTTCACAGCAACTCAATAGTCTTGCTGTCCATATCAGAATGAGCAACAATATTATTAATTATAATAGTCTTTTCTTTCTTGTGTATGTTAGCATTAACCCAGTGAACCCTGAATAGATTTATTTAATAATTGATCAAGAACAAGAGTCCACACTGAAAATTACTCAAAAAAAGTAATAATTGGTAACTAATAACAAGAAAAAAATCAGTGAAATGTTATCTAAATATTCATACAATTAACAAAGAGTGATGAAATTAGTGAGTTGGCACTTACAACCAGGTAAGGTGTGTGGAGGCATTTGCCTCCGGAAAGCATCGTGAGTTACGGCAACAAGGAGTGGCAAACTCTGATTTCCTTGAAGAAGTGCTCTTTGTACTGTTTACACAAGAAAAACAAAGAAATGGAAATGCATTTTTAACCTAATGTATACAATAATCACTTTTGATGCTATTGGGTTTTAAAAGCACTACCTAAACTATTGCCATTCTTTGTAGTAAAGTACTGCGGTCAACTCACGTTCTCGACACTAACCATGTTTGTTTAATAATGATTTTCTTTTCTATCTTTAAGCATTTTCCACAATAATATTGTAGTTCTCTCATCATAAGACTTACTTTCTAGACTTTCTGGGCAATTGCCTATTGCCCAGAAGAAGATGTTGCTACATGAACGCACCACATCAGGGTCAGTCAGGATATTTCTGAAAACAAAGGCAGTTTTCAGTGTTTGTCCTATCTGGGAAAATTAAAAATCACTCATAAATAAGTTTCGTGTGCATGAACATACCTGCAGAAATCGTCATTATGGATATCTGGTGCTGAATTTTCTGCAAAATACAGAACTAAGGCCACCATCTCCTTTGCAGCTTGTTTAACAACCTATCCAAAAGTAGCATGCGTGTACTTGTGTGACTGATTTGGTTTAATGCAAACTGGCAAAGAATCACTGATGTAATTTGAGAAAGATCCTTTGTGAAGGAGGCATTTTACCAGTAGCCTCCCATGCAGGCATTTTTAGGGAATCTCATCTTGCATGTCTCCCCTCAAATACCTGCTCAACTGAAGACAACATTCCTTTCTCAAGCTTAGCCAATCCCATTTCACCTTCTGAATTCAGGAAAGCTGACCTCGGCTGCAATTTAATCTGATCATAATATTGCAATTATGTTATTGAGAAGGGAAGCAGGTGTACACACATGTATCTTTGGCTCTATAATATTAATTGGCTGATGAAAGGGCTATCTTCTACCACCATGATCTATACTTAAATTAGAGTGCAATATTTTAAATTCACTACAATAGGCCTAATTACCAGTTGATATGGTGTGGTCAAAATATTTGGACGTTGCCATCCAAAAACTTCGTTTATCCAGGCCAAAAACATCTCTGGCTGCACACAAGAGAAAGCTATAAATAAATGTTATTAAATGAAAAATAGATAGTCAGACTATTTCCTTTTATTTATATTAAGTGATCATGAATCCTTTAAGAAATAGCCAAGTGATTACTTAACCCTAACCCTAAAAGATACCCTAACCCTAACTTTTTCACCTGTTTTTACATTGACCTATTTGATTGCTTAATCCTGAAAAATGGATTTTTCTGAGAAAACTTGGTTCTTTGTTAAAGAGGTTGCAATTAGACAGCAATCAATATAGATTTCAAAAATATAAATTAAACTGATATATTCACTGTTGATTTGCTTCTCATTGAATTATTTTTCAAAAAAAAAAATCCTTTAATTAATTGACGAAATTATTGCATTCAATGTCATTTCAATCAATCACTTCTTATTACTAATCATTAGGCCCACCATGAATACTGCAAAATAATAACTATTTCATCCAACAAAGGATTACATGTCATGCCATGTACAGTGTATTTCACCAGTTACTTTAAATAAAGTAGTTTTATGGGTTTTATGGACTGTTCAACGACAGCAGATTCATTTTGTTTATCCATGTGTAAGTTAAACTGATTGGTACTTTTGTAGAGGTGAAAATTCAACAGAGGGACCATGTCTGGAGTTTAGTTTACTGAGAAAATTGTTTAACAGAGAGTCATATAATGGAGGACTATAGATTATTGGAATGCTAATCTAAGACTTGGCACTGTTGTGAAAATTGTGTAGCTGTACTTACCAGCTAAGGTCTGGCTTGAAGGTTGTGTTAGTGTAGGGTGAACAACCCCTACCTAGTTACCTTATAGTAACAAATGGCAAACAACAACTCAGTTAAATAACAGATAGTTATGATTTGAGTAGTACCTACTCACAAATAATTAAAAACTAGTTGAGGTGGGTAGGTATAGTTAAGTTAGGCTTATTAGTAGGGTTGTTTAGTGCTAAAGATATTTACTTACAAGGATTTCAAATTAGCAGCAGTTCAGATTACAAGAAATAGTAAATTGAAATAGTTGATAATTATTTCAAGAATTGACAATGGGGTAAGGTACAAATTCTCTTGTTTGAAAATATTAATAAGTTGATACTGGCAGATTTTCCAGTATTTTGAGGTAAAGCATTCCATAGCTGCACGTTGAGGTGGGAAAATGAATTCTTTAGTTGTTCAAGACGAGAAGAAATGGCATAAAATTTGTTGGTAGTTGCTGATCAGGTGGTGTAGGCATGTATATCTGAGACATGGGTAACTAGATTTAATTGAATAAAAGGAGGAGCTAGCTTGTTTTGAACATCATACACTAAACAAAAAACAGATTCAACAAAGTTAATTAACAGGCAGAATATTAAGATTAACAAAAGAGGAATAGCATATATTCACACTTTGAAAGTTTATCGAATATATAACCCGCTTCTGAAGGAGAAGAAGCTTATCCCAAGTTGACTGTGATGCTTGACCCCACCAGCTAATTCCATAGGTGAGGTAATGGAAAATAATAGACTGATATGAATTGACAATAATGAGAAAGGAGTAAATAACAGAAGTGTCTCAGTTCAGCTATCGCACCAATGATCTTGCTAATCTTTAGAGCAATTAGATTCCAATTAACATTCTTGTAAATACAGTTTAAGGAAGCCAAGATATTTTAAATAATATTTATGTTTTAAAGGTGAAGTTGACTTTTTATTGTAGTGGTGAAGAAAAATGAATAATTGCCATTTGTTCTTGAAACATAGCCATAATCCTCCTCTTTTATTATGCACAAAACATACAATGTCCACTTCAAACATGTTCATTAGAACACATCCTAAACTGGCCTTCCTAAGGCACAAAGACTGAAATTTGTGACCAATCTTTGGCGACTGCTGATTAGCCACCCTTACTTATTTCATCAGGGGCATCTGGGCTAGAAAACTGGGCTCCTTTCAACTCCATTCCCTTTTGTAATCCATGATCATTGATGACTTTTTCCAATTATAGTACTATGTAGTAATTGCATTAATTATGTAGGATTAATATGAGCCACCTTGTTAACTTACCAGTGACAGTTATCGAGGTAGGCAAGGTCACCATGTCATCTGGTACTGAAGAGAAAAATAAAACGAAGATTTTAAACAATTATTGTTTTGATTGGCTGGCAAAATCAAAAATGGCAAATCAAAAATGGACTTAGCAGTGTATAAAGAACTTTGCCAATAGCTTGAATTTACCTTGAATAGCAATTTGAGAGTGGGTGTTGTCTGAGTATGAGAAAATATTTATAATCATTGATTAGCCATCCTATTTTAACAAACTATAAAGTATTGAACTTGTAAAGGAAGTTTCACTGAAAAGACAAAAATTAATAAGGTCAAAGGTTTAAAGGTACATAAAGGAATATCTGATTTGAAATTTCTAACATAACATATTAACACAAATGGCTTATGACACACCATGTCTTTACCATGCCAGATAGTTTTCTTTCTTTCTTTCACTTTTTGCCACCATATATGTAAGCAGAACATTTACATAGCCTAAGAGTTGCCTGCTTGCCTCGGTTGACCAGCATTTTTCACAAGTGTGCCATAAAGTTTTGTGCCTGCATGCTTTGCCATTTTTCAACTTATCCTATCATCATATACTTTTAACAAGGATAAAGTAATATTGGTTTTGCTTTCAGAAGTAGTACAATATAATGGTAACTTAACATGAGATTTACACGATCATTGCATGTAGTGTAATTCATGGTTGTCACACTAGAAGAAATCTTCTATTTGGTAAATTCAATTACAGTATTGATGTTTTTATACATAAAGTCAGGTACATAACGTTGCTTTGATTGATAAAGTACTTATAAGTGCTGAAGTTTAGGATTAAGTGACAACAGCCTTTGTTTTGATTTTCATTTCTACAGTGTATGTTGCATAGAACTGGTTTCCATATAAACTATAAACTGAATTTCAAGATGGAGCATATTGATGTCACTATTCACCTTGTTACCAAAGTATCAACACAGAAGTTGGAGCCTGGATCGAACAGTCAAGAAGCTTACCTTCATGACTAGAGTTTGAGGCCAGTGATGTAGGAGAGCCTAGATAAAATAGTCATGGTTGTAAGCAAATATGAGGATCTTGTCCTTTTCATGTAAGTGCAATGAGCTTTGAGGATAGCTGGTGATAATAACCAGTACAATGCAAACTGATACTGGCAGATTTTCCAGTATTTTGAGGTAAAGCATTCCATAGCTGCACGTTGAGGTGGGAAAATGAATTCTTTAGTTGTTCAAGACGAGAAGGAATGGCATAAAATTTGTTGGTAGTTGCTGATCAGGTGTTGTAGGCATGTATATCTGAGACATGGGTAACTAGATTTAATTGAATAAAAAGAGGAGCAAGCTTGTTTTGAACATCATATGTACTAAACAAAAAACAGATTCGACAAAGTTAATTAACAGGCAGAATATTAAGATTAACAAAAGAGGAATAGCATATATTCACACTTTGAAAGTTTATCGAATATATAACCCGCTTCTGAAGGAGAAGAAGCTTATCCCAAGTTGACTGTGATGCTTGACCCCACCAGCTAATTCCATAGGTGAGGTAATGGAAAATAATAGACTGATATGAATTGACAATAATGAGAAAGGAGTAAATAACAGAAGTGTCTCAATTCAGCTATCACACCAATGGTCTTGCTAATCTTTAGAGCAATTAGATTCCAATTAACATTCTTGTAAATACAGTTTAAGTATGCCAAGATATTTTAAATAATATTTATATTTTAAAGGTGAAGTTGACTTTTTACTGTAGTGGTGAAGAAAAATGAATAATTGCCATTTGTTCTTGAAACATAGCCATAATCCTCCTCTTTTATTATGCACAAAACATACAATGTCCACTTCAAACATGTTCATTAGAACACATCCTAAACTGGCCTTCTTAAGGCACAAAGACTGAAATTTGTGACCAATCACAGGCGACTGCTGATTAGCCACCCTTACTTATTTCATCAGGGGCATCTGGGCTAGAAAACTGGGCTCCTTTCAACTCCATTTCTTTTTGTAATCCATGATCATTGATGACTTTTCCAATTATAATACTATGTAGTAATTGCATTAATTATGTAGGATTAATATGAGCCACCTTGCTAACTTACCAGTGACAGTTATCGAGGTAGGCAAGGTCACCATGTCATCTGGTACTGAAGAGAAAAATAAAATGAAGATTTTAAACAAATATTGTTTTGATTGGCTGGCAAAATCAAAAATGGACTTAACAGTGTATAAAGAACTTTGCCAATAGCTTGAATTTACCTTGAATAGCAATTTGAGAGTGGCTGTTGTCTGAGTATAAGAAAATATTTACAATCATTGATTAGGCGTCCTATTTTAACAAACTATAAAGTATTGGACTTGTAAAGGAAGTTTCACTGGAAAGACAAAAATTAATAAGGTCAAAGGTTTAAAGGTACATAAAGGGATATCTGATTTGAAATTTTTAACATAAAATATTAACACAAATGGCTTATGACACACCATGTCTTTACCATGCCAGATAGTTTTCTTTCTTTCTTTCACTTTCTGCCACCATATATGTAAGCAGAACATTTACATAGCCTAAGAGTTGCCTGCTTGCCTCGGTTGACCAGCATTTTTCACAAGTGTGCCATAAAGTTTTGTGCCTGCATGCTTTGCCATTTTCAACTTATCCTATCATCATATATTTTTAACAAGGATAAAGTAATATTGTTTTAGCTCTCAGAAGTAGTACAATATAATGGTAACTTAACATGAGATTTACACTATCATTGCATGTAGTGTAATCCATGGTTGTCACACTAAAAGAAATCTTCTATTTGGTAAAATCAATTACAGTATTGATGTTTTTATACATAAAGTTACGTACATAATGTTGCTTTGATTGATTAAGTACTTATAAGTGCTGTAGTTTAGGATTAAGTGACAACAGCCTTTGTTTTCATTTTCATCTCTACAGTGTATGTTGCATAGAATTGGTTTCCATATAAACTATAAACTGAATTTCAAGATGGAGCATATTGATGTCACTATTCACCTTGTTACCAAAGTATCGACACAGAAGTTGGAGAAGTCGGAATATCTATGGCATGGCTATTTACTGTTTTAGGACCAGCTGGAAAAGATAGACTGGACTCTGGACTTTTCTAGGTGGGGGGAAAAGGCTGCAAATAACTAACGGGCAGTCGCCGGTCGCGTTGTCCGGTCAAACATGCTTTTGCTCGGTCACTACCCGTTTTTGGCCGGTCAAATTTTAACAGTCCGAACTCTTGCGATAGTGAACCCAGATTGCACAGTAATTCTTTTACAACTAAAAAACAACTGAATCCAAGTCGGTCTGGCAATAAAAATTACAAGTCAATAATTTCAGCTTAGATTGGGCGCCCTGTTTGACTCGCGGCTGTCACTTTTCACGAAAATAGCATAAGTATATGTCACGTATTAGCAAAAACATGAGATCCTAATTAGCGTGATCAATTTTAGTTTTAAGATCTGAAGGCAATGAAATGGGTACATAAGCGATGAATTCTGAGAATTATCCCCTAATGTACTATAGCGTGATTTCCGTATAATTTGTTCCCGGGTTATGGAGAGTGAGTGTTCTCGAATATAAAGATTTTAGGATTAGTTTAGTGACTGACTTTACTTACGTTACTGTTCTCAGGTAACCTTGGGCCTGAAAGGCGTAGAGGATGGTCGTTCTTACTTCTTGGGACGTCATCCCGGCCCTGAATGCGACGCGAGCCTCTCGTTGTGCTTCGCGGATCGCAGTTCTGGCCCTTCCACGTACAACATGGCTTAGCCTCGTACGTACGTTTAGGCCATCGACGCGATGAAGGGCCGCTCTTACACGCTGCGTCTGGACATGAAACCCTTATCTTCCATCTTCCCTTGAACAATGCGAATTCCACTGAATGGTGATCGTCCGACTATTCCCGCACCAATGTATCCAGATCTTCGTCTGTAATGGCCGTAAATCTTGGCTCACTACCGAGTCCAAGCGATGCTCGATGCCGGTTCAGGGTGCTAATAGATATTCCAAGTATACCCGCGATCTCCGTCCACTTGAAAGAAAATTCTCGCAAATACAAAATTTGCTGTCGAGATATGATATACCTCGGTCTCCCGACATTTCCCTGCTCCGCTCTCTGGCATTGATAGGTCTCAGATTCGAGTGACCTTTTCTTCTCGAAAAGCCTCAATTGTAGAGGCTCCAAGCTTCTCTGGATGTTTTCAAGTTGGCCTCTGAAGTTGGAAGCCACGTCTCCGAGGTCGTCCTCGTTGATCGCAGACATCAGCCAGCGCAACCGGTCAACCGCTTCTTCAAGACGTCCTGTAATTGTCACAAGATGTTCTAGATCCACACGAACCGGTAGAAGACGGTTAATTTCTTCTATCAAAGCTAGCAAACCAACTGTAAAATCGCGCACAATGTTACTCATGATGTGTAGTATATCGATAGAGGCGAATTAATAAAATAGTTGAATGTATCACTGCGAGTCTATCTTATACCTTCGCAAATATTCCTTTTCCGTTCGAGTGAGGCGTGAGCCACGCGCTAGGGTAGCACTAGATACAAGTCAATTCAAATCTTTATTTCACACATTGGATATTAAGTACCTGGCAATAATAATTAACTAAAGGATTAATTAAATTCATTTATGTAAGGTGTCGAAAGTAGCAAGAGCTTTCTTGTTGGACACCGTCATGTTCAAATAATCGGCAGCAGAGAGTTGAATAAAGTCTCAAATAGCAGTGAACATAGCAACAGATAGAGAGTAACAGATAGAGTATAAAACACAAAGAACAGACGGAACAGAAGTTAGAAGATAGGACCTCCATTCATTCACGGTTGAAACTTGAGACCAGGCGGTACATTCTCGCACATTTTCTGGAGCGGAGAATTCAAAGGATGCTAAAAAGAGAACATTGGATATATTGAAGAAGAAAAAAAGGCATAATAATTTATATATACTACACAGAGCTAAAGAAAAACCAAAACTCAAAACACCATGTTTTGCTAAAAAATCTTCAAACAAAGAAACAAAAAAAAAAAATTGAACTGAAAGATTCTAAATATAACCCATTTTTTAGCGTTCATTTAGGTGAGTGACGGGTGCGATATTGACGTAGTACAAAAGATTGAAAACTGCACGCCAAGAAAGTGGTTTCTGCAACACCAAGAAACATCACGTATATCTTTAATTTGACCATTGTGCTGTTTTATTCAATGAATGCAAACTGCAGTTGACTCCTAGCCTCCCGCTAACTGGAAATAATTTCTGTTTTCCTATCCCTGTGTAATCATGCATGTTGAAACGTTTAAGCGCTTGACTGAGTTGTACTGGCATCCGACATGGCAGACATAGTTTCGTGATTTCATGTACTAGTGGAGGCCGATGTTTTTGCACCAAAAAACATAACGCGCCCTTTAACCTTCCCGAAGCTTTCGAGCGGGCGGAATTCTCCAAATCCTGCAATCTTATTGCCTTGCGGTAATTCGCGCGATCTTGTTCGCTAAGGGCGGAATCGGTGGCTGCCTTTATTCACATGTTTGTTTTCCGGTTGTGACCGAGCGAAAACCGTGATTTTAAAACCATTATACCTGTAAAACTTGCGTTATCATTAGCATTAGCTAGGGAAAAGTGAATTTTATTATTCCGACAAAAAATAAGAATGGAGAATCAACCAAGTCAACCAGGAAAACCGTTAGGAGAGCAAATCATGCAAGCCGCGGCTATACTTCTTACGCAAATCGCCTTGTTTTACCTTAAGATTAGCATGCGTAATTAGCTCTTTATATAAATCCTTTGTGCAGTTTTCATCCCGCTCGATTTAAGCAATCCTAAAGAATTATTCAACCGAAGGAAATCCTTGCTGCAGTTATAGCAAAAAAAAATAAAATGTTTTTCCCCGGCACTGGTCGGGAAATAACAAATGTTTAGACTACGTTTTCGGTATGTTATTTTGCTTTCTGATTTATCAATAGAAGTACATTCAATTTTCGTTCAAATCTTCGTATGTTTTTTGTCTGTTTTCCTTACTTTAGGCTATTTTCTCTTTGCTCCCGTCAACCGCATACTTTTTTCGATTTCCCTTTCACTGTAGACAGTAGGTAGTTGTCGTAGAAACGCCAGTGATTTAAATTTCAGTTTTCTTCTACCAGCAGTTTTTATACCTATCCAAGACCCGGCCTACAATTATGGACAAGAGTCTTGGAGGACGCTTTTTTTTAGGGACGTTTTCCTCTTTATTCAAGTCCAGCCCCTCCTCTCCCCTCCCCTCACCCTAACCAAATAATGTTGGAAGCGTGTACCCAGAGTTTTCCCGAGAGTTTCAACATTGTAGGTGGAGAACTGCCAGAAGAATTCGAATTTAATGAACTGTTTTAAGAACAAACCGAGAAATGAATATTGCACTACTACCCTAAGGACTACGTAATTTGGGGGAAAAGTACTAATCTGGTTTCCTCTTTCTTCCGAGGCATAGTCTGGGAAAATCCAGGGGGGAGTAGAAGTTTCGCTAACCACCCCCCTTCAGAACCCACGAAATACATATGTACGTGGAAAAACAAAGAGAAATACGTGGGCCTCAAAGAAATCGAGAAAACCACACGGCAGGGTAATCAGCTGCACCGTAATTGAGAACGTACTTTCCTTAACGTAATCCGCTCAGGTAAGAGCTGCAGGCACATACAGGAGTTCTGTGCTGATATTCCTTAAGTAATCACCTCTATGTCTGAAGGTGCAAAAGCAGAACTCGCGTGCGTGGATTCCCCTCGCTTTGAATTCCATCTTTTTTACGAAAAACGGTCAGATTTTCATATATCAATAAACTTGAATGAAAAAACAAAAAGAAATAAGTCACGAGCCTATCAAGTTGAACTCTTGTCAATATCCTGTCTGGGATTTAAAATGCAAAACGTTTTTCGGGCGAGCCTGTCCCCATCTACTCCACTAAAAGTTTGCGCCTTCGGCGCTCGTTTAGGAACTTGATCAGTATATCCTAGATGCGCGCCTCCCCTCTGAAGTCCAGCGCTCCCCCTTAACCTTCTCTCATTACATTATAGGGGCACACAACGTCATTATTAGGGAAAATATCTATTCGGAAGAAGATTTGGGATCTAGAATTTTTTGTTTTTGTAACATTTAATGCTGATGCCTGCCTCTCCTAGGATTTGCAAACATCTAAAACATGTTATAACTTCCCACTTTTAAAAGATTTTTACGTTACAATTTGCGGGAGCCCTTTTGTTTGGCTGAATTTTTCGAAAAGACAAGTTTTGATCCCTAACGATTTTTCAGATCACTAGACTTTCAGCTCGGATATCGAAACAGATAAAACAATTTTAGGGGTTAAAATATGCCTATATATACCGTTCAAATACAACAATACATTCAACAACGCTATGTTTAAGTGGTTTTGGAAATATATTCTCGTTTGGTGCCCCTGACATTAAATAAAGATTCAGCGGGAATCAAGATTTTTTTTAGCCCAAGGATAGCTTGTGACTGGATTTGTTAGCAAAAAAAAAAAAAAGAGAATCACAATGAGACCCTGGTGCATAGAATTGAGGTAAAACTCTTTAGATTTTCCCCTAGTTTCTATCTGACCCTCCCACCACAAGTTCTATTGTTTGCAAATTTTTAGTTATGTCATATGTTACAAATTTAGGAGATTCGTATAGCTTTAATATTTTAATTTTGGGCCGGGGACAGTGTTGACCTCTTAGATTTTTTCATAACATTGTGATCATCTAAAAGTCAATTCATAGAGAGGGAGAAATAAAAAAAAGAATAAGTGCGAAATGTGTGAGAGATTCAATGATGCTCTTGATTCAGACTAACTTCCAAATTGCTTTATTGAACTTTATATTTATATTACAGGCAGTTTTTCAAATCATAATTAGGTTAAAACAGGGATGCTTTTAGTGTAAATATAAGAATCCGTATCTTAATTCGTTATGTATCGGTTAAATCCACCAATTGATAGCTTAAGTGCTCATACCCCTGGGAATTTGCCATCCACGAGAAAAAAATTCCAGGGTTTAGCACGGGGACGGGGGGGAGGGGACTGGGCGCAGGTGGAATAGATTGATGCATTACCAGTAACCACCCTCGGCTGTCAATCATGGACTCCAAATAACTTCCTGGAATTGAAAGAAATCAATGAAAACTCCAGAAAAAAATTCACATTGGGGAAAGGGTGAGTTCAAGAAAGGAAATCAATCGCCCTTTAGAATCAGGATTCTCACTCGGCAATCTTCTAAAACAATATTATAATTGTAGTTTTAACGTCACTCTTACGATATAGTGTTATTTTAAATAGAATACTATTGTAATTACTGAAGATTTTTACCGACTTTAGATAAAGAACTACTACTAATACTACTAGGGAGGCGGCCTGTTGCCCTCGTTGGGCCAGCTAACTTTTTTGTAAGGGGGGCTTCCCTAAAGCTGAGTGTCATGTTGTTGCCCAAACTGTATGCATTTGTGGTTTGCTGGTTACATTCCAGGGGGTGGGATTGTTTCCAAATGTGCTGTATTTTCGCACTTTTATGCAGTTTGTTTGCACTCCCTGATTTCCTTGGAATCAATAACGCACTCAGGACGTTGATGATGTTCCAAGACAGCAAGCAGCTAAATAGTTGCCTTTGTTGAGTAATGTTGGTTTGGATTGGTTTTGAGAGGCCAGTTGCGTTGCTTTGAAAAGTTGGAGAAATGCCTTTGCAATCGGCCATGCTAACATTAAATATTTTTCAGACTTACATGGAAAGCTTCACTCTTGTTAACTTCCAAGTTAACAAATGGAAGCTCGTGTATTCAAGAATTTCCTTTTGAGATGGGATTTAACTTTTCCCGTAAAAGGGGGCATGAAAGTACCAACCAGTTTGAGAAACTAACATTTTTCAGTAGCCCGGTCTTAAAAACACCAGGTATATATAGTAGACTAGTATAGCTAGGAAAAAACATTTAGTTCTATGCCAGTAGATGCATGCTGCAAGAAAATTTATCCTCTACTGGCCTTTTTTTACATTTCATGCCATGAGATAATATTGAAAATATTTCGGTTTTTAATATCTTATTAAAAAAAAAAAAAGAAATAGTCTTTATAGTAGGATCAAGAGATTCTTGCACGGGAGTAAAACCTATTCAAATGCATTCTTTTTTGTCTCAAAAAATAGGCTTAAATTTTGCGGACTCATTCCTCTTTAGGGACTATGAAAATGCAGCCAACGTTCTTTAATCAGTTATTTTTTATTACGTAATTGCCATGTTAAAACTCGAAAGTTTCGATTCCCATTTCTTGTCCGTGAATGCGTACGCGGCTCCCTGCACCTCCATCACCAAAACATATGCGGCTTGTAACAGGGGTTCGTACAGTACCCTGCCCATGATACATATAAGGACTCCTTTGGCTTGTTCCCTTGCTCTTACTGCTGGTACTTTACTAAGAAAGGCTTTGAGAGGAGTTTTCGATAACGTTTCTCTAAAGATAGTGTTAATAAAGACTAATTTTCTGTTGTTTTGTTGCCATAAAACAAATTTGGGGCGCAGCCAGGATTGTTTTATCGGCTCCCACCACAAGAAAAAAAATGCCTTCCATAAACGCCATTTTCGCACGATACCCCTGCTCACAGTTAAGTCTTTTTTGTGACGTTTTAGATAACATGGAAAGTTATCGCACCTATATCCCCCTCTTAACTTCGCCTTTCCTCTTCTTTGAAACAGATTAAATTAACTGCAAAAACCGTGGACAAAGATCCTGTTGGTTGCGAACATTGCCGATCTCTCTAGAAAGGAGACATAATGAGCCAAAAAATTAAATGAACCACGAACGAGAAGTGAAAAGACTACTGCTGCAGCAAAGCTAATTGAAAACAATGCGTATAACAATATCTCACCGGGCTGGCCATACCAGCCTTCTTCGATCAGGTTTACAGATGTTACTGAATTATGTAGGAATCACAATATTATATAGATGGAGAATGTAGCAATAGAAATTGTTAAAAAAGGGAAGGCGGAGATGACGTACAACCTAAAAATTGAAACGGAAAAATTCGAAAGGATATGGATTACATTAATTCCTCACGGCGGTGTAGGCCATGAGATTCAAGAGTCATAGAAAGCCTTATCTATCAAATGCGACTCCCTGGTCTTACGAACGGAGTCACGAGAAGAAAGAATTTTCTCAAGTGGGATTATCAATAACATGGAACGCTATCGGCCCTATATCGCCCTATTGTAATATTTGTAAAGGAGGGAAGGGTAGGTACACCCTGACCAATAATCACCTGCAGTTGCAGATCTGGTGACAATCCATCACCACCTAGAGCACAACGGGAGATGAACAACATAAACAAACTTCGATTGGAGCGGCAAAAGCCTGACTCCTCCTCAGACTTTTCCAAGGCTGAGTGGGAATTGGGAAACTTAGAGCAAGCGAGACAAGCGGAAAGCGCGAGAGAGGAATACTTAAATTTAACTTTAAAGGAGTAGAGCGCGAGCGGGGAGTGATGGGAAGGTAGAGGTTTTCCTTAACTATTAACTAAATATCACCCAGTGATCGCGAGAGACTGGGGACAAAGTGGAAGGGAGAACAACGCGGAGAATCAGTCAATATTCAGGATATTCTGTTCCTTCCTTTTACCTCTTTATTTGTTCTTTTTTGTTTTTGTTGTTTTTTTTTGTAAAGAAAGTAAGGATGGCTCAAGTCGGTTACCATCCCGATTCCTTCGTCCTGCAGCCGGACCCAGCTTACTTGTGTCCTATTTAGTGAGTAAACTAAATAAACCCAACTCGAATTGCAAAATGAGAGTAGTGGTTTTATCTGTTTTATAACTTCTCTGCGGCGAAAATGTGATATTAAAAAAAGGGAATCCACCAATAGTGGGAGTACTACTTTTGTCTGGATATATCAACAAAGTTGAAATGGTAAACTGGCCACCGCAACGATTACAAAAGCTGACGTTTCGAGCGTTAGCCCTTCGTTACTCCCACCGACGCAGCCTCAAACAGTTTCTTTGGAATCTATCAGCCTTTACTACTTTAATTTTTTGATGAGTACAAATTGTGCAAATTTTTTTTTTTCCTGGCGAAGGTTTTCGATTATATTTGATACTCTGTAGGCAATCCCGGTTATATTCCGGGAGGACGGAAATTGGTGGTTTTAATACTGGATACAATTACACAATTTATTGTTCTTGATAATAGCGTACGTGCTCAGCCCCGAAGCTCAGCATGTAACCTGCGACGCGAAAACAGCTACTCTAGGATAAGGGAGGAGGGGGTTGGGGGTTGGGGGAATTTACTGTATTATAGGGTAGCAAAATTCAGCTGAACTAGCTCCGGTATGTAAAGGGTTCCAAGGTCCCAGCGGCACATCCCCACCCACAAAGTCCTAAAGCTACCCCCCCGGGTTATATTCAACAAAACACTCTCAAAAGTCCCCCTTCCCCAACATCGTGGATTAGGAGTTTGTATTTCAGACACGAGCTAATGCCTCACTTTGCGGGACATTTGCTCACATTATTTACATACCGGCGCTTAAGAATAGTAACGGTTAAATTTAGCCTATATGCAAAAATCATATTTGTAGAAACTAAAAAATACCTTACAGGAAAGTAAATGCCTAGCGTCGAGATGAAACGTTAGGTTTCCGAGTTCGACAGTAGTCTGTGGTGTTGTAGAGGAGACTGATGTTGTCAGCCACAATCTGACGTGCAGCTCACTTTTTATACGTCATTAGTAAGAACAACACGCATTTTCTTTGGGCAATGCTTTGTTGTTTCATACATATATTTTAAGTCACGAACATTTTTATAATTAGTTGTGTGATAAAAGTGTGTAGTGTCCAGTAAATACTTTTTTTCCTGACTCCTTTCTATATTTCTTAGAGCTCCCATTACTCGAGCGAAATCAATGTGAGCTTATTGTGCTTAATTAGTGGTTTTCACTGTCACTGTAAACCAACAGAAACATCTGTTTTTGAGTTGAGATAATTTCCTATCTATGCGTGAATTCTTCCCTTGATGAACTCATAAAGAACTTGATGAAGTCGAAAAGCCCCCTAGAAAAATCCCTGGAAAAAAAGTTAGCCTCTAAGAAATCGATTGTCGAGACATATATAAAATTACATAATGCGATAAATGATAGGAAATGGTACAACCCCCCCCCCCCTGCCCCCACCCCGTGCGCGGCCTCTTGAAAAAAATCCCTACGCTCAAATCAAGCCATCAAATTTTTTTACCCCTATCTCCCCTCTCTCCCTAAAGAAATTAATTACTAATTAAAAAAACCCTTAGATCTGGCTATTTCTTGACATCCGGAGTACTGTATAGTAAACACCCTCTCTCTCTGGAATTTAGTAATGAATCAGTGGCTTTGATATTTTATAATCATTGTTGAATTCTTACCCCTCCCCCAGCGTTTTCATTTTTTTTGCAAAGTGGGGGAAAAAGAAAAAAAACGTATGTGGAACCTTGATCCCAGTTCATTTAACTCTAATTGGAAAGGGGGGTAGGGCAATTGTCCCTGTAAAATATACTTAACGAATTATGTCCTTCTCTTTCCCGTACAGTCAATACGTCATACGTAAAGCAGTGGCATGCAAAGAGGGACACCTCTTTTGCCGCGGCTGTCTAAGGCAGTGGATGCATTTGCATGGTAACAGAAACTGCCCTGTCGGAAGGCAACCCCTCCAAGCCTCGGACGTGAGGGACATAATCACTTTCGACAGGGTAGTAGATTCACTGGAAGTGTACTGTGTAAGGAGAGCAGAGGGGTGTAATTGGACGGGCCCATTGGAGAACATCTCTGATCATCAACAGCAATGCCTCCATGAGCCCGTCCGATGCACCTACCAAGGTTGCATACAGACGTTCCCTCGCGGAGAGGTTGAAAGGCACGCCGGCGAATGCGACATGCGTCCCCAAGATTGCGGGCACTGCGGAGTTACGCTGCCCTTCCGGCAGTATCACCAACACCAGGAGTTGGAATGCCGGAAGGCTCCTGTAGCGTGCCCGTTCAATTGCAACGTGGTTTCCATACCTCGGTAGGTCTGATTAGTTTAATAATGTAAACTGATGTTTAAAAAACCGTGAACGAACAACGTGGCTCAACTTTGGATAAAACAGAAATAAAATAGAATTAGAGACAAATACTGATCAAACAACATAAAAAGGGCTGAGGAAAACAACATATTCGACTGCCCATCAGTTTTAAGTCTCCTGCAATCTCTCCGACTATTAAACGAAAGAAACCCTCTCATAAATTGTTAATATTTCTTCGTTTAATCTAAACGTTGTATACATGACGACTAATAGGGTAAACAAAAGGAAATTATCTTTTCCAGGACCAATTGAACGGGCACATTGCCTCCGGATGTACCCGCGCGTTCGTTGCCTGTCCATTCCCGGTGTGCAACGATGTGATGCGCAGAGAGGAGCTTGCCAGACACGAGGCAGAAAATACGGAGAGCCACCTGCAGTTGCTGCTTGCAGAAAGGAGGGCAAACCAACTCAGCGATGTAAGTACTAGCAAAAGAAAATAGTTGATTGCCACAAATTCTTAAAGGCAGTAGCTACAAAAATGGTTTATACAACTTAAGGTGTTAATAAATATTTAACCATTGCCCTTCAGGTGACTCCACGTATGACGCCGGGAAGAGTGGCGACCTTCCAATGGAGCATCCCTGGGTTAGAGGAACAGTCAAACTCCATGACCCTGGCGGTGGGCATAAAGAGTCCTTTAATTGCAGGCCACTTCAGGGCGATTATTGTACCCAAGATGTCCACTGCCGGGAACACGGGGGTTTTCTTTGAAAACGCAGGCTCAGATCCCGTGTTCCTCAACTTAAGGTTAATATTCTATCTACTGTGAAGTTTTGTAAAATTAAAAGATCGATTGTTCGACAAATACAATCCAACGATAAAAATAACAAAATCTACTTTTTTTCTCAATCACCAGCATAACTCTTCGCCAAGGAAGTGACGCCTTCGCTCGCCGATCGCCTGTCCCCAGATGGCTTCTGCAATCTTCACCGCTAGGATGGGAGGATTTCCTCCCTCTGGACGAAGTCAGGAGCCGTTATTTAGACGAGAATGGAACCCTTACTATTCATATAAGCTACCAGTTATATACTTGAGTAGGATGGTTTCATTCTCGTTTAAGTAGGTTGGGTTAGGGTTATATGACGGGGTTTAATAATGGACCATAATATATTTAGAAACAATTTAGGAAACAGATTTACCACGAAAATAGAATCTCTAACGGCCAACATGTCTATGAGCGCATTCTAAGTATAAGATATTACTCTTATGGAAAAGAAAAACAAGCACATAATTTCGGTCGAAAGAAAGTCACATCTAGATCTTTTTGCAAACATAGATCAACTGTTTGTCTTATTTAAGTGGCAAGTGGTAAGTAAGGAGGGGTGACCTTTTAAGTTACATATCTTATAGTATGCATGTTTAGTTCAGGTAAGACTGAAAACCACTGCAAAAACCTCGTAGGAACTATCTTGCCCTACGCACAAATACCAGAGGTTGTGATAATTTTCAATGTTGCAAGAAGGGGAACAGCTTTCATTAAGTACAAATACATAGTTAAAATCGGATATTTAAATTTCGAATAAAAACTGCAAAAAAATATCCTCCCCCCCTCCCCCCATCCACAGGAGCGATCATGGAGGATTTACTGTAACTATCTTGCCCTACGCACAAATACCAGAGGTTGTGATAATTTTCAATGTTGCAAGAAGGGGAACAGCTTTCATTAAGTACAAATACATAGTTAAAATCGGATATTTAAATTTCGAATAAAAACTGCAAAAAAATATCCTCCCCCCCCTCCCCCCATCCACAGGAGCGATCATGGAGGATTTACTGTAATTATAAAATTTATAACTTTATTATAGTATTATAATGCATGAGGTAACTCAGTCCAAGAGATCAACCTAAATACCTTCAAAATCCCAGAAATATTACATACCACTCAAGTAGGATTCTTTTCGTGCATAGCTTTGGCCCAGAAATAAATGATGCATGTGTTCGTTCTTGGGTTTTGTCAAATTCCAGGGGAAGATAGTACAAATTTTTATGAAAGATTTGCTCCATTTTTTAATCCTTTAACATTTTTTCTTTAGAAACCCATGTACGTATTTCCAGTGGAAAAAGAAAATATATATTAGCAAAGATGTCAGGTTGAATAAACTATTGGGCTGTGTGGTAAATGTTTCGTGTACTACAAGTTATCAGTTTCTACATTGCATCAAAAAAAAAACAAAAAAACAAAAAAACAAAAAAAACAAAAAAAAAAAGCGAGATCTATTAAGATAGATTAGTGTGTTTTTCTTTATAATTTGTAGAAAAAAAGCGAAAAGCAAAACCAAAAAAATGTTAATGGAAAAATCGGCACTTGCGTTGTATTTTGTGTTTGTGATAAAAGCAAATGTTCGTCCAAAAATTATGCACGCAAATGAAAACTGGAAGAGATTATAATAAATTTCGGCTCGAATGATAACTGTCTTAGCAACGGTAGCCAAGGAAAGAATTTACTTAATATTGTACGTATCAGGATTTTGAGGTTACGTAATCTATTAAGAAACTTGTGAAAAATTAAAAATGGTAATCTTTTAAGACTTTGAAGTTAACTTATTAAACATTGTGAGCATTTTTGATTGACAAGTTACGGCGTAAAAGTTACGACGTAAAACTTATTTGACAAGGTTTTGATTGACAAGTTATAAAGGTGATAAATTTTACGTCGTAAAAGATACGACGTAAAACTTATTTGACAAGGTTTTGATTGACAAGTTATAAAGGTGATAAATTTTACGACGTAAAAGATACGACGTAAAACTTATTTGATAAATTACGACGTAACGTGTAGTCAAAATTGAATTTTACGTCGTAACGCGAAGCTCCTCGTTTTGAAGACGTTGAAAGTGCACTAAACGATCATTGAATTCTCGCCGTAAAATAGACGTCGGTGTATTTGACGCCATAAAATAGAATACAAGGTTTTACGTCGTAAAATTTAGGACGTGATATCTGACAGAGGAATTTGATCCCCTTGAACGTGAAAAAGGTGTCAGAAAGTCAAATATGTGCTCAAAGTGTTTTGAGCAGTAATGAACGCCATAGTCAGCATTTTTGATTGACAAGTTACGGCGTAAAAGTTACGACGTAAAACTTATTTGACAAGGTTTTGATTGACAAGTTATAAAGGCGATAAATTTTATGTCGTAAAAGATACGACATAAAACTTATTTGATAAATTACGACGTAACGTGTAGTCAAAATTGAATTTTACGTCGTAACGCGAAGCTCCTCGCTTTGAAGACGTTGAAAGTCCACTAAACGACGATTGGCTCGCCGTAAAATAGACGTCGGTGTATTTGACGCCATACTATAGAATACAAGGTTTTAGGTCGTAAAATTTAGGACGTGATATCTGACAGAGGAATCTGATCCCCTTGAACATAAAAAAGGTACCAGAAAGTCAAATATTTGCTCAAAGTGTTTTGAGCAGTAATGAACGCCATAATGAACGCCATAAATGAACGCCATAGTATGACAAGGTTTTGATTGACAAGTTATAAAGGTGATAAATTTTACGTCGTAAAAGATACGACATAAAACTTATTTGATAAATTACAACGTAACGTGTAGTCAAAATTGAATTTTACGTCGTAACGCGAAGCTCCTCGTTTTGAAGACGTTGAAAGTCCACTAAACGATGATCGAATTCTCGCCGTAAAATAGACGTCGGTGTATTTGACGCCATACTATAGAGTACAAGGTTTTAGGTCGTAAAATTTAGGACGTGATATCTGACAGAGGAATTTGATCCCCTTGAACGTAAAAAAGGTATCAGAAAGTCAAATATGTGCTCAAAGTGTTTTGAGCAGTAATGAACGCCCTAAAAGGTGTCAGAAAGTCAAATATGTGCTCAAAGTGTTTTGAGCAGTAATGAACGCCATACTCCTTTGTATTAGTTGCCATTAGCCTACAACTTTGACACAATGAACTGAAACAAGCTGGATTTGGAATGGCCTCAAAAAATCGTGCTTCTTCGAGAGGTGGAACCTTCGCCGTTGTAAATCCTGCCTTCCAAAATTGGTGCCATGATGATGACCGCAAAATGGACAAGAAAGGGTTACTTGCACCAAGACTTGACAAAAACTATGGAGCAAAACTGGTGTTGCCGAATGAAAACAGGTTTTCACCCCAAGAACTGCAGAAAACAACCCTCGAGTCTTCAGATGCTTTAAGGACATACCGAACTCTGCTATGTCTTATAGTGTTCCTTTGCGTTGTGTCAACGGCAGCACTTGCGCTAACAGTCTTGATGTTGTTCGGAAAGATCGGCGATCGATGTAGCTGTCAAACGAACCAAGGTAAGGATTTTAGAAAATATGAGGAACAAACTGACTGAGAAGTCTTTTAATTACAAATTACTGGACGTAACGAGAACGATAATAAGGATGCAATGCCCAGTTTGGCTGTATTACAAACTTGTACACTCGAACGTTAGCGTTCGAGTGAAAAGGAATTCATCAAATATTTTCGGCCGACGCAGTCAGTGAGAATTTCTATGAATTCATTCATTTTTGCAGGGTTACGCATGGCAGGAAAAGCATATGACTCATCATGTGAATAAAAAAAGTGAAACTTTCGTTTCTTCTTGTCGCAAAGCGTAACACCGCCTTATTACTTGTGACAAAAGTAAGTGCTATCGGGTTTATTTTTCTAGTAGAGACCTTGAGCTCAGAGACTCTCAGACTTACTTTCTGTCTGTGGTTTGGGTTAAGTGAAGGTTCCTAGCTCACGCGCCGATCATCATCCGCCTCTGAAATCCAAACCTTTCGGATGTTAATCGCCATGTTTAAATGATGTTCTTTAGTTTATTAGACCTGACATAGCAATGAGACGAATACACGTTGAGAAATAACGTCTTTTACATGGGGATTTATCTATATTAGAAATCTGCAAATCTTACACCGAAAACAATTTTTGTCGTAATAAGTTGACGCGTCTTACAACGTACCAAATGAGTAATAATGAGTAATAATCATAATACCTGAAAAGAAACTTTCTGCCACGAAATAGTGTCTAACGGGTACATTGAAGGCATGGCCTGTTAACCGTTAAAAGTCAAAGTTTAAAAGTTAATTCAACATAAAAAAAAAATGTTTTAGATTTTACATAAATGAAAACTGTGGCATGCTCGGTTTACTTATGAAGAAAATTAAGTCCAGGACTAATGAGTAAAGCCAACATACAGCAAGCCTTCCATGCAGTCGGAACAAAAGAAATCGTTTCAACCTTACCGCTCCATTTCGTCTTACTTACTCGTCTTTTATTTGCTTTCATATTTGAGTGTTATCCATGGCTACCCTTGTTTATATTGGTATTTGTTGAGTATTGCAATATTAAGTTTCTCATCTGCTTGACTCCCCCATTTGATCAATTCTTAGAAAAAAGCCGGATCCATTGTTTGAAAATTTGCCAAGTCACGATTAGTGATCAAATCTCGAAAATGTTCGTCAATTTTTACGGTTATCATCGGAACCTGTGCTTATCTACTCAAATCATAAGCTGTACTAATTATCTTTTGTTATTTCTCCCCCACTTTCAACCTTAAGATACTTTTGCATGTGTCGATTCAAGAAAGCACGCGAAATGATCTTGACCCAGCTCTCTAGACGGAAGTGCACTCACAGATCTTGTATCTGTATTTTCTATGTTTATAGTGATCGGAATTTAGTGAAACCCACAGCACGAATAAACGTTAAAAATAGTCTTGAGCAGGTAAAACAATCTCCTAAAACGGAAGCGCCTTTCCGAATTAAAATTCATCGATTGTCATATATCCCGTTACACCCAGACTGCCGTCAATTTGACAGCGCTATCGGCAAAACTGCTTCTCATTCAAATGTTTTAACCTAAAGCGATCTTTGTTTGAATAGTGCATTATTTTTTGGAGGTAATAATGAATTGGGCCAATCTTCTTGTGATTTCCTTCCATACCCTTTTTTCTTGATTGTTAAATTTATTTCTGGGAGCACCGTCTTTACCAAAAGTACAAAAGCTTCGAACTGAAAAGGCGAAGGCGATACAAATATTTTTCACGGCTCAATGAGTGTTTTTTCCGTTTGGCAAACACATCTCACGACATACAAAAGATGAAAAATGCGTCAAACGTTTATTTAACGAGTTTATGAAAAGTAAATACTTCGACGAAAATAAAAGTCCAGAATTTTCTTGGTGGGAAATTACGGACAGTTTCAAGCTAAAGTTGAAACATTATCTAGTTCAAGAGACCAGTTTCTCGAAAAGCATCTTTTAACCTAAATTATGCATATAACAAACGTCTTATTCATACGATCAAATCATCCGACGGTGCTTATTCACAAATGAAATGTTTAAGTCAGTGTTTCTTTCAATTCAATATAATTTCAATATATCAACAAAGTTGAAATGGTAAATTGGCCGCCGTTACGATTATAAAAGCTGACATTTCGAGCGAAGGGCTATAAATGCTCGAAACGTCAGCTTTTATGATCGTAACGGTGGCCAATTTACCGTTTCAACTTTGTTGATATGGTGAAATGATTTCGTTACCCCCACCGAAGCAGCCCCAAACAGTTTTTTTAGAAACTATCAGCCTTTATTCATTTCTTTCAATTTGCCCGTTTCTCGAAGAAAGGATCTCAGATTTGTGTCTTTTCTTGCGCTGATTTAGAGGCAAACAGTTCTAAAACTCAGAAAAATAAGTTTTACGAAGCCTAGTGGGCCAATTTTGGCCCATTCTTCTCTAAGTTAGGGCTCTTCGCCTTCAAATTTGACGCTTTATCAGTTATTGATAATTACAAATTTAAACGAGACTTACCTGTAAGTTGAAGTTTGATTGGGATTCTATCCTGTCATCAGTCCGGAACGAAGGAGTCACATGGGATGCGCGCGCATACTGCTGGTCAGTCTTCAACGTGAATGGCACAGGATAGGGAACGAAGGAGAAGGGTGGGTGGGTTGGGATGTGACTCCTTCGTTCCGGACTGATGACAGGATAGAATCCCAATCAAACTTCAACTTACAGGTAAGTCTCGTTTAATTTTGTAATTCTATCCTGTCATCAGTCGACGTCACTACGGAGTCACATGAGACTTCAAAGTCCTGTGCCATGAGTTATCAACAAAATCAGACATAGTTCAACAACAATAACGGCATTTATTGTCAAAAGGGGGCTACAGATGTGTACTGTGTGCAAAATAGGCAGTGATGTCAATTCCTGCTGATTTCATAACTGCCTTTGTCCATCTAGATACAGTGTCCCGCGAAACAGGATCATGAGGCTTCAGGTAGGTTAAGAGCAACGGTGAATGCTCCTTCCTTAGTGGCTTGGTCCTACTAAGGTATTCAGTCAGATGCTTCACTATACAAAGTTTGTTGTCCTCTTTGAAGGCTAAAAGTTCGATAGGCTCCAGGTGCTTTCCTGGCTTTGATTGCTTCAGTTTGTCCATGAAGGTAATCCTATACATGTCCCCAACTGCTTGTATATGATTTATGTCAAATAAATGAAACGTCTGGCCTCGTTGGCCAGTTGTTAGATGTAATAACATTGTCAATTTTAACGAAAGGTCCTTTAACGGTAACTCCTGGGCCAACTTCACGGACCTGAAGTAGTCCAAAACAATATTAACGTCCCTAATCTCGCCGAGTCTAGGCAATGCAGGCCTAAGTTCATAAATCCCTTTTTAAACAATGACAAACTAAGGGATGCTCCCCAAATTTACTCCCATCATCCATGATTATCACCGCTGAGAGTGCTGAGCGAGCCGAATTTACAGCACTATAGCCAAGTCCTAAAGAGTAGAGAGATACTAAAAATTCAATTGCCTGGGTAATGGTCGGATGACATCAGTTAATGCCATTATCCTTGCAATGGTAAGACCACTTTCTGAGGTATGAATCATACTGTTTAGAAGTACCAGGCCTCCATGACGCCATTACCACTTTTTGTGCACTGGAAGACAGCTTAATGTGATTTAGGTTTTCCCTGATAATAGACATACCATCAGACTGAGTTTTTTACCACAGGGGATGTACTTCGGCCGGGTGGCTCGGTAGAAACAGAAGATCCTTTCTGGCTTTTATCAGCACTCTCTCCTTGACCATCATGTGTAGAACTTTGGGAAACCAACTCTGAGTTGGCCAATCTGGGAGAACAACAATTCCTGTTGCCTGATCTGATACCATTTTGCTTAGGCAGGCTGGAATAACACTAAAGGGGGGAAATGCATATAATTTCAGCACAGACCAATCCAATGAGAATGCATCTATAGCACTAGCAGTTGGATCTGGTTTGTAGGAAACATAACTCGGAAACTGATTTTTGATGCGAGAAGCGAATAAGTCAATTTCTGGCATGAATGTTAATTTTTTTTTAGGGCATGAGACAAGGCATCTTTGTCCAGCATCCACTCTGACTCTCTCTCATTTCTCCTAGATTCAAAATCAGCAACCAAGTTATGCTTTCCTGGTATATGGGCAACACTCAGCCAGACTCCATTGTCCGTACACCATTCCCAAATTTCTTTTGCCATCAGATTACAGCTATGCGAATGGCTAGAACCCATATGATTTAACACACTGACTTCTGTTGTATTATCACACATTATTCTGACATGGAAGTTTTTCTTTTCTTTTGCAAAGGTTTTCAGAGCCAGTAGAATAGCATGCATTTCTGGCTGATTAATATGATTCTGGGGTTCAGAGAAAAACCAGTTTCCTCCAGTTGAAATCTCCCCACAATGAGCACCTCACCCCAAGAGTGAGGCATCTGTGATTATAAGGAGCTCAGGTTTAGGATGGTAAAGTACATTGAAGGAATTTTCAACATTTCTAACCCACCACTGTAGCTCCTGAAGGGCTCCATGTGACAATGTCATATAGGAGTCAAAATTGCCTTTATTTCTTTTAAGAGCTGCAGTTTTGTCAGCTTCGAGTCGTCTGTAGCATAAAGGACGATGCATGACCCCTGGGAAATTTGATACAAGTTTACCAAGTACTCTGGCTACTTCTCTGATGGTAATTTTGCCATACTGCACATTCTTGCACGCATGGCATATTCCTTTTGCCTTCTCATTGGTAAGCCTGATAGTCATTGTCACTGAGTTTATAAGAAAACCAAGGACTACCATCTCTTGGGAAGGGATCAAGAGACTTCTCAGGGTGTACAATGAAGCCAAGCTGCTCAAGAATCTGCATAGTCTCTGTGACATTCAAAATACATTTGATCATATGTCTGCGCTTGGTGGTAAACATTATCCAAGTGGGCAATTGATATGTGCCCTTTAGTATGCAGGTGGGCCAGTACTGGCTTAGGTATTTTAGTAAACTTCCGGGGGGCACTAGCTAACCCATTTGGCAGACAGCAAAACTGGTAGGTCTTATTTTACCAGTGAAAATTTCTGTCTGATTGCTTGATTGGTATAGAGGAATAGGCATCCTTCATGTCTGTGCATGCCATGTAGCAATTTTGGGTCACCAATTTTGTTATGGTGCCAAGAGAATCCATTTTAAAAAGATAGTAACAAACTCATTACACTTTTTCAAGTTTAAAATAAGTCTATGAGTTCCATCTTACTTTAGGTGTTAGAAAGATAGTGGAGATTATTTGTTCTGGATGATAGCTAGCCTCTTCAGCTACACCTTTCATAAGCAATTTTTGAACTTCCAGATTGATGTTTTTAGTATCATTCTCATTATGCTTGTTTATTGGGAGTTTATGTTGCACTGGAGTGTCATCACATTGGATGCTTATCCCGAGGACATCAGATATCCTTGTCACTAGTAGTTTTGTTCAAGCTGAGTGGTGTAATTTCACCTGACCAGCTGTAAAATTGGTACATCGGCAGTGAAGGTAATTCAATAAGTGTGGCAAAATTGGTGTAAGCATATTTACCGAGTTTTGGATTTGTCTCAATTTTTTGAGTACTTGGTGGCTCTCTGGCCCTGTTGTTTAATTTGCCTTGATTGCTCCAGTTTTTGAAGGGTGGCTTTCCCCCTAAAAAAGGAGTCTTTTCTGGCATATTTCGATTGGGGTCGGTAGCTTGCAGTGTTTTTGGGTTTTATAGCCTTCCTCAGATTACTACTTTCCCTTGCATCCTTTAGATGCTTGGACAATTCGTCCCCAAAGAGTTGTTGTGAAGTAACAGGTACTTCAGATGAGCATATTGACTTATACTAGTAGCTTAGTGCAGGTTTAATTTGTTCTCGTCTTAACTGAGACATCTGGGTCTGTACATGACCCAACATTGCAATGGTATTGGCCAGATTATTTATAAGCTCTGGTGTATTTTCAGCATTTACAGTAATCCCCTGAAGGGTTTGTAAATTGATAATAGCTGTCTTATTGACAAGCTGGTGAAGATTGGCAATTTGTAAATCAGCTTTCCGCTGGCGGGCATTTAATTATGCCCATATCTCCTGATTGACCTTTATCTGTTTGAGTTTAGGGCAATTTGCCGGACGTTTGTGTTTTTCAACAGTTGTCTTGATTTATCAGGATTTAATTTCTTAACCCGTCACTTTTTGACAGGAGTTGTCACATCCTCATCCAAATTATCGCCGGTGGCGTCTTCAGTGTCATAGGCATCAGCCAATGAATTGAGCATCTTTCCTTTGCTACTTTTTTGGTCGGTGACCTTTTTAGGGTTTTTATTAAGCTCAGTGAGCACTTTGACGGCATCATCGTCCTCGGTGAGCACTTTGACGGCATCGTCGTTATCAAGACACCTAAGAACGATAGAAACTCTAAATTCGTTCAAGAAGAACATAAGAAAAGTCGACCTTTCAACTCTCGTTGAAATTTAAAACTTAACTAAATAACTTTATAATCTTTTTAATCATCTACTGTAAATAACTATCATCTACATATGTAAATGTATTTGACTTTTAAATTTTTTAGCGTCCCCCATTAGCTTATAGCTAAAAACATAGACACTTAAATAAAGTTTTTCATTTCATTTCCAATTCATCGCTGGCATACAAGCTAACATTATCATCCATGTGAGGAGAGGTTGAGGGCTCAGCCTCCTTCTTTCACTCTCGGTCAGAGGCTGACATGCTGTCTTCACCTCTAGCCTTTCGTTTCCTGGCCGGTGGCCCTTAGTGTCGCACATGTTCTCAAAATGGCTGCCATCTTAGACATTTTTTCTTTAATTGAGAAAATAGCCTTGTTAAGGCTGCCCTCCTCAACGCTCTGTGAGCTTCGTGAGGTGTCCTCGTGCGATTCATCCATTTCAGGAGCGGCATTACTTAAGTCGCCCATCCCGATGTTTTCGCTGAAATTTGTGGAAAAATAAAAATCATGGACTTCCACCTACCTTAAACTTGGAATTTTTGTAGAAAGGATTCCAAAGGAGCGCAGGACTGCGGATATTTTCCTTGGATTACGAAGCAGAAATAAAAAAGTTTGAAGATCTAAACCAGCAAGCGAGCACTGACCAGCAGCATGCGCGCGCATCTCATGTGACTCCGTAGTGACATAGACTGATTACAGGATAGAATTAATGATGTCCACGCATTCTGCCCGATGAGATCGCCCAAAAAATATGTTCATTACCAATTCATGTTCCTTCTTCATCAGTGGATGATTTTGATTGAACTAATAGTTCAACAACTATTTTGCTCAAACTAACGTGCAAGGACCGTCTTCATTACTACCGTATCGTACAATGGCTGACTTTTCTTAAAATGTCTATTGGACAATTGGTTTTCTTTCCTTGATTGAGAGCTAGCGTTTTTGAAAGACTCTTCTTTGGCACTCCTTGTGACGATCAAATGCGGACTGAACCAAGCGTGAAGAGTAAAAAAATAAAAAATTAATTAGACCCATCCCTCCCAAAGATCATTTTAAAATGCTCATGAAAAGTTTAAAAAACCCGAATGAAATGTTTTCATGATTACCTTCAAATACAGTGTTATAGAAAGCTTATCTACAATAGTTTTATAAACTGAAGGTAAGAAAGATAGCGATTCAAATGGAATACGCGAAAACGAAGAAAATGTTCGAAAATTAGTGTGTTTTTGACAGACCCCGGACTGCGTGACATGTCACGAAAGTCTGTAGAGGCAGATGTTAAAGGTAAGTTTGATATGGATGAAATTTCCCAGCTCCTTCGAGCAACTTCAAAGTTTCTTTTACATCTAATGAACGATCTTTTGGGAATTTCTAGAGTATCCAAAGCAAATACCACCATGCAAATAACAAGCAACACACCCTTTCCCCACGCCTATATTTTCTCTCATTAGACGGCAACGAAAAACAAGTCTTGTAGTTCTTTTAACCAAAATATGTTTACTCGATGACAAAATAACAGTATTTTCAATCTTCGCGAATACTTCTTCTGTTCTTAATACGTTCTTTCTGAATGTACTATTCCCAACAGAAGTAACGATAAAATTGCTTCACTGCACTTGAAGAGTGGTAGTACATCATTATTCCGTTGTATGAACACTAATAAGCGTTCCATATTATATCTACTGTCTTCTCTTTATAGCACCGCCTTTAGCACATGGGGACATTCAGATTTCAGACAGGGTGATGTCTCTGGAGCAAAAGTTGTCAAAACTACTGAGTGAACAGGTAAGATGACTTCAGTTAAATGCTTGGGAAAGTTAAACTATACCTCTGATGTGGAGGTAGAAGCTGATGCATACCCACAGAGATTTCCTTGAACGAGCCAAGAACGAACGAAACGCACACATATAAGTCAGAAATGAGAGGCAATTCGTTTCTACATTACTTGTTCATTTCTAAATATTCTTCGGAAATGCTACACCGAACAGAGGGTCTATTTAAAACCATATCAGTGTGAAGTCCTACAGATAAATAATCAAACAGGACAGGAAGATTTGTTTTGACAAGTGGAAAAATTGGCGCGAATAAGTGGCTCGAAATGCAATTCTCCTTTTTACCCCCATGTTTTACATGTTCTAACTGCGTTAAAAGGAATCCCTTTTTCTATCTTTGGTTGCAACAGGTCGTCTCAGCTAACATGACTGGCAAATCTCAAACTGAGCTTACTGTAACGGTAAGCGGTTTTCCATGTTTTGAGTTGAAAATGGACTATAGAGAAAGTTTCCATTGATTAACTAGGATTGAATTTCAAGTGTAATGTTCATTATTCCCTGTGCTTGCATAACACATCGCACAGGTACCTGGTGCAGAAACCTTATTCCCTTGAAATTATTCTCGACATCCATTGTCCCATTTTGACCTTTCTACCAATGCCTAAAACTAAATCAACAAAGTACCTAGTAATTATAACTATCATCACCTTTTCAACAAGAGAAGGCCTCGCGTTTAACACAATTCTTACGAGTTCTCGTTAATCTCTTATTGAGATTGGCCGATTGGTGCGATAAATTCCAAGTGCTCAACTGCTACCATGATAACCTCCTCTCAATATACAATGTTGATTCCTTATTCGTTTTCCAGTTCAACCAGACAGCTACGAGACTGCTTCAACGAGACATTAATTCGCTGAACGCCCTTGTGAATGACATATACAAGACATTATCAGACGAGGTGGGATGACATAAATGAAACCTTATTATAATAATAATAATTAATAATAGTTTAAACATATTTATTCGGGATCACTGCTCCAGTTTAGGAAAGAAAACTGCTATCAATGCAGGTCCTGTTAAAAAAAATAAATAGAAATCAATTTAGAGTAAATTATAATATAGTTACAATAAACGAAAGTAAATTCGGACAATAATAAATTCTACAAATTATTAGAAATTATTTAAAATCATTAAAGATTTTTGCACCTTTATAAAAAAAGCGCGCTTGGTACATTCTAATTTAACCTTTTCTAAAATAAGACCATCATTATTTCTAGTATTGTAGCGGTGAATGTCGCGAATTCTTACATTAAAATAGTTAAAAAGATATCTGGGAACTCTATTTGCAATGCACTCATTAACAAATCTAAAAATACGTGTTCGTCTTCAATAATAGAGGGGTTCCCAGCCCAGTTAAGTCATAGCTTGATCAGTTGTTAGTTTTGAGGCATCTTTGGAGTAGACGATCCTCGCTGCTCGTCGCTGTAGTCGTTCAATCTTGTCACTCTACTTTCAAGTTCCTGGTAAAAAAAAGGACAATGATTGCTTTATATTCAGAATTGAATGGGAGCGCTATTAAACAGCACTGTCCTTTTGTCCCTTAAGTTTTGTGAAATTAAAAAAAAACTTGCTGATTTGGTGAAATATGATGTAAATTTAATGTATCCTCGTACGTACACTAATAGTAAAACAACTGCAGGGAGAGATAGCCTTGGAAACAAATTCATAATTTTATATTTTGTTCCCGCATTTTAGCACCATGTGTAGTGTGATAGAGTTGCCCCCAGCCCAGGACATTCACTACTTCCTGAGCAAATGCTCATGTAGCAAATTTTGCATTATAAAAATAAAAACAAAAACAAAAGCAATCAAAAATCTGGAAACTAACCACTTCATGTGATTTTTATGCCAATCGTTCCTTAGATGAACCAAATCAGTTTATCTGGAGTTAGGGCTTATACAGTGGCCAACCAAACAGAGGAGATTTTAAACAACTTTAAAAACCATACCGAAAGCTCTCTGATATTGGTAAGTAGAACAAATAATATGCAGATCTTAACAAAGTTTGAATGACGAAGTCATTGGAAAAGATGTTGAAGGTAATTGCTTTTATGAGCTTTGAAATCCACGCGTCTTCTTCGTGTAAATCGTATTCGAATTTGTCATTTGACCTTTAATTAACAAATTCGGCCGATACACCCCGTCCGATTTATGTTATTTGACCGATTGGAGTTTCAAGACAGGAAAAAAAAACTTAATAATCTAATAGAACGTAAGTGATGAAAGTTGATTATGAATTGACAGCTCACTGAGATCGTATTCATTACAGTGAGAGAAACTCCTTTTAAACAGTATATTGACAAATGAAATGAACTTGTCGCACAAAAAGCGAGTATTTGTAATTCGAAGAGTGATCAATTTTTATACTGAACCAGAGCAGAGACTCCTTATTTTCCCTTTCTGTCTAAAGCTACATTTCAGCATCAGCAAATAATAAAAGACCGAAAACATTTATGCTGCATGGATAAGAATTCTAAAAAATTAGGTCTGATGACCTCGGAAAAATGTCACCGTTAAAATGGGATGGGTGAAACATAGCTGTACCCCGTTCAAAACATGACGACTTGCCAAAACATGTTCAAAGACAATGATGGATTTGTCGCATTTTTTTTTTTCAAACAGTTGATAAACGCGACAGATAGACTAAACCGAGAAGATATCAGGCTGAGGAAACTTTTGTCAGAATTTAACACCACCCTCTTTAACAAGGTACTCAGCGAAATTTCCCCATAACTAATTAAGCGTAGATATAACGTAGTTGGTCGCAAGTCTCCTGACGATAAGCAGTTTTCAACTGGCATTTAAGCCGAGAGGATGAGGCGGGGGCTTAGTCCTGAAGGAGTCTCTTCGATTTCTTGGCCTGAGATAGCGTTTATAAGGTCTGATCGGGAATTTTTTTTATACCTTGATGGTGTTCTTCAAGGTTGCATAGGGTCGAGAAATTTGTGCAAATTGTTTGTGGCGAGAAAGAAGCGTTTATAACATCTGATCGGGAATTTTTTTTATACCTTGATGGTGTTCCTCAAGGTTGCATAGGGTCGGGAAATTTGTGCAAATTGTTTGTGGCGGGAAAGAAGGGAAGCAAGCTCGCAAGCGCCGGCAAACTGTGATCTGGGATCCAGAATGAGGGTTGTTTTTTTACACAAATAAAAATTGACCCAGGAAAGGAAAAGAAAGCTAAAGGGGTATGAGCCATCAGGAAGTTTGTAGCCGTCATTCGTACAGTATGCGTAGTACTGCCTCTTTATGTCTAGATTAGAGAAAACAGGCAGATAAATTGTTGCTTATTGACAATGTTGCAGATAGAGAATGTGAGTAAGCTCCAGGGCCCTATTGGACCACGCGGTTTCAACGGCTCTCAAGGACCCATTGGATTAGCCGGACCTCGGGGATTCAATGGTACACAGGGTCCCCAGGGGATGATAGGCCCGCAGGGTTTTAATGGATCACAAGGACCACAAGGACCACAGGGTCCCAAAGGAGCAGGTGACTTCTCCCAGTGTGAACACAAGACTAAGGATTTGACTGCAACCCAAGATCTAATCATCAATAACATTTTACCAAACCCAGTTAAAGTGATCCTGAGTGAACCAAGTGTAAGTATGCTCAAAAGAAGAGATTCACGACTATATTCTCTTTGTAATTTACCTGAAATGTAGGGATAGTTATCAGACTGTTTTGCATTACCTTACCTCAAATAAAAACCTGGCTCTTTCAAGTTACATGAAGTGATACGCCAATGATTATTTTACTGCATGCATGAAGCTAGGTCCTTTGTATCAGAAGTCAGATAGATATGTTTACATTTGTATCCTGGAATTTAAGTCTCCAAAATAAGGAATGGATCATAAATTAATAAGCGAGAGCAATTAATTGTTTTACTCTCTTAATGTTTAGTCATATAGTTCAAGTTTGTTTTTCATTACAGGGTAAAAAGATTGTTGGTGTCTCATGTACAACAAACCGTGCCCAGCTTTATCTGCTGACGTCCGAAATAAACCAGGCTAATGGTCAGTTGTATTACACTTGCAGCTGTTATGGTCATCATGGAACTGGCCAGGTTGATGTTCAATGCATCATGCATTACTGGGAATGTCCGCTGACCACATGAACACAAAAACAACTTGTGTTGTGATTGGGGGGAGGAGAAACTTTGTAACTAGTTAAAGGCCTTACACGTAGTTTCTAAAAGGAAATATCAACAATAATTTTCGCATTATGTTGGCAAATTTTCCATTATTTAATCTTCTATAGTTTCTTGTCCCACAAAAAGATCAGGTATAGTAGCAGTCGTATCAGAATAAAAAGCATCTAGGTTATGGTGAGGTAAAAAAGATCAATATTTATGAGCTAGCCCAAGTATGGCCTCTGTCTATAGCCAGTTAACTCCAAGCAGTGGTTTGTTTTGATTTGTGTTGGGGCCCAGCAAAACGAGCTTCAGGATATGCAGCACTGGTTTATATACGTAGATTGGACGAAGGGGAAAGACATAAATGTCTTTAACGCATTTCAGAGAAAGATCTTAGGTTTAGAGGACTTCGAGTTGGAGATCCAAGAAGGAGAAAGAACTAAACAATCTCGCTCATGAGGAAATTCTACCGAGTGTAACCCAGTTCTCAAGTACCATGCGATTTACATGGGAGCTTACTTTCCTACTGAGACACAAGAAACCTTGATCAAGAAAAAAAAGCTCGATATTGATTATTTCAAAAGAAAAGCATTAATAGGGTTACTTAGCCTTTTACCTTAATCCTTTCTTGAATTGATCCTTTTATCAGTGACCAGTTGCTAAGATATTCCTTAACCCTTTAAGGCTACTTCCGCCTTCAGAGGCCGAAAAATCATTTTTTCTCTTATTGGACTAGATTGAAGTTAGACATTTTGCCTAACGTTTACAAACAGAAAAAATTAAAAATCTCAAAAAGCGTCAGACTCATATAGGAAAACGTATTTTTATAAATCAGGAAGGTGTCATAATCTCGTAAATGGGCGAACCCCCGTGCGAATATCGCGGCATTTTCATGTTATTTGCATATTTTGTTTTACCTCGAGCACTTGATAACATTCACACGTGGAGGTTCTCTGCTAGTAGAAAGTCATTTCTCATGGATTAAAAACAAATCAAAATTAGAGAGCAGTCCTTCGTCAAAGAAACGGAAAAAAACAGGCCCAAAGAATAGAGAAGAGGCACTATTTTGTCAGGAGAAAAAAAACACAATCCTGGCACTCCTCTCCAATCCAAATTGCGAACAAAGAAGTCGCCTACATTTGTCGTACATAAGGTCAAGTTTCCTTTCAATAAGCAAGTACCAGCCTCGATACGAAACATAGGCAATCGCCTTGAATCTTATGAAATCAAGAATAAACCTATACGAGGGAATTCACTCAGCGATAAGGGTATTTATTAAGCTGTCTGTAGATTCACTGTTTTGCTTTTCGGCAAATTTTCCAGCTTTACCCTTTTTGCCGCGGGTTTTTCCTTTGTTAACTTTGCTCATTACTCAACGTTCAACAAAGCGAGATAAAAAAAAGTGTGAGTGCCATGTGATACTTTACCCGAGAAAATCTTGATCCATCGTCGTTGACGCCAGTAGGTCCCGTCTGAAGTCAATTATTCTGTGAATAATGGTTAATAATAAAAATAATACTACTACTAATAATAATAACAATAATAATAACAATAATAATAATAATCATCATCATCAAAATAATTCGGTTCTCTAGGATCAGACTCGTATCAGACCCAAACTAACTTTGATAACAAAAACGACCTACAGATAAAAGTCGAGAAAGCAACTACTAGTTCGTTAAGAAAGAATTTCAGAAAATGTGCATCGAAATGATCCTTATAAAAGTAATAATGATAATAATAATAATTATAATAGTTTATTAACAGTGTATCCACCCGGTGGCTCTTCACCTGCTAAAAGCTACTAAAGTAATTTACGAACTATTTTTAAATATTATTTAAAAGATAGGCATTAACTTCTCTACAGAACTATAAAAAACTATAATAGTTTACAAACTATTCACGAATGTTAGTTTAAAGATAAGCTTTAACTTCTCTATAGTACACTTTAAAATCATTACAGTTTCTAATATTTGCCGGGAGGACATTAAATAACTTGGTAGCAGAGTCTTGAAAAGTGCCCCTCTCCATTGGTATAATTAGTCTTGTTGCTGCTCCTGACTGCAAAGAACGCAGATGTTTAACTGTATCTCATTATACGTTGGACGGCCAGCTGGGGGCGTACAAAGCTTGGTGAACGAGTTTGAGAACGTGGAAGTCTCTTCGTTGTCTTATTGGTAACCACCCTATCGCAACAATAATGAATAATAAATAATAATAATAAATAGATGCTTATAGGGCGCATTTGTAATCTCAATGCGCCTAACAACAGATTATTAAGACATAAGAATAAGTAATTAATTAACAGTAATGTTTTTTAAACAAAAATGTCTTAAGCCTAGTTTTGAATGTTTCTACTGTTTCCGCTCTTTTAATATATTCGGGAATTGGGTTCCCTAGTTTCGGTGCAGATACTGAAAAAGCGCGTCCACCATAGAAATTGGATTTAAAAGGTGGGATGCATAACTGTAAGCGAGTTGATGATCTCAGTGTTCTTGATGGGTGGTATTCTTGTATAATAGGTTCTAAATAACTAGTAGATTGCTCCTTTAAGATCTTATAAGTTATAAGGAATATCTTAAAATTAACTCTTGCTTCGATTGGCAGCCAAAGTAGATTCTTTAAAATAGGTGTGAAGAACACCGAATGCCAGAATACGGAACCGAAACCGGAATACTCGGAATGACCGAAAAATAAGAAATTTTAAAAAATAAAAGTAAATTAAAACATAAATAAGAATATTGATGATTAAAAATTAATGATAAATTCACAACTTAATTAAATAATTTAATACGAAATTTTTCTCTAAGGGTCCCAAAAAAAAAAAAACACTTACCGGCACTGTTCATGGAAATGCACGTATTGGGATTAAAAAAAGTCTGCATCAGGACAGTAGCCCACACAGCCTAGGCGACGAAATATTTGTACTCTCTCTTCCCCCTGGATGGGATGCTAATCGATCACATGGTTAATCCCTGTTTTAAATTCGCCTCCACTCATTTACACACATGCAGGATGTCTAAGGCGCCATGACCATTAGGCCGCCACGCTTTTCCAGCCGGAACCATTGCAGAAGACTGCATTTACAGCCGGAACCATTGCAGTCACTCGACACCTTTTCGCGTTTATTATATATACCTTGAATATATACCTTTGAATATAAACCTTGTTTAGAAAAATCCAGCAATACAAGGCTTACATTCAAAGGTATGTATTAATTTTCAAAGTATATATAATAAACGCGAAAAGGTGTCGAGTAACTGACGATCTCTCACTTTTAACCGTAGACGGCTGGTCTTAATGGTAGCTGCTTCGACAGCTCCCAATGTGTGGTTAATAATTATTTAAGGTAGAGTATTGATTTGTAATAGTTTGGAGCTTTTTACAATTGAACTATTACACTAATTGGAAATGGAGGAGCGTAGCGCCTAATGGTCATGGTGCCCTAGAAATCCTGCAGATGTGTAAATGAGTGGAGGCGAATTTAAAACAGGGAGTAACCATGTGATGGACTAGCATCCCACCCAGGGGGAAGAGAGAGTACAAATATTTCGTCGCTCAGGTTGTGTGGACTACTGTCCTGACGCAGACTTTTTTTAATTCCAATACGTGCATCTCCATGAACAGTGCTGGTAAATGTTTTTTTTTCTTTTGGACCCTTGGAGAAAAATTTCGTATTAAATTATTTGATTAAGTTGTCAATTTACCATTAATTTTTAATCATGAATATTCCTATTTGTGTATTAATTTACTTTTATTTTTTAAAATTTCTTATAGACCTTATTCATAAATGGCCGCCGCGCGGAAACGGCCTGGTTTCGAGTGCGTGAAAGCGAGGCTTGGTAGGCCAAGGTTCACAGATCAAAACAAAACAACAATGGCGTCTCACAGATCTTCTGATGGAACTGCGCGCGTGATACTCACAGAAGACGATATTCCTATGTACGATATTCCTATATACGATATTCCTATATACGATATTCCTATATACGATATTCCTATATACGATATTCCTATATACGATATTCCTATATATGATATACCGAGAACGAATCTCTACCAGTCTATTTAGTTAATCGGCAACTGACGAGATCCACAAGATTAGGATCCAAACCACGGTCTTGCCTGACCATCTACTGAAAATGTCGGAAGACATTAAAACGGCAGATGGGCTACTAAACGCCCCGGGCCAAAACAATGCTATTCAGAGAATGAAGAAAACATGGAAGCCTCATATGACACTGCCATTGAAGATGATCTACTCGGTAAGTCTGAGGATAACGAACAAATCCCTCTGTACCAAATGCCTAGCAGATGTTATGGAGAGCGCCCATATTTTTCTAGAGTGCGTTGCGTTACGTAATTATTAAAAATAGAACGAAGAAGTTTCTAGAACATTTAGTCATGATGACTAAGCGAGAACTTTAAGGAGAACCTTCTAGAACCGTGACTCAGCATATTTTTGTTATGATGTAATCATAGTGTAATGTTTCTAAAAATAGCAATATTACAGATCTCTAGAACATTCTAGAACTTTCTGAAAGATATATAAGGAGTCACGCTAGCTTAAAGAGAGAGGCCTTTTAGTGAGCTATAACTGCTGTTGCGAAGAGCCCAGAGGAGCGAGAGCCGGACAGAGTTGTTTACTGGAATTGAAAGCCGTGTGGAAGGCTACGTGAGAGAAAGAATTACGGACGTCGACAATTTGTTAAAGATTTTCAAGAGAACTGTGAGTTGTGCGGTAGCACACTGAGATTTAAGTGATATTATTTGTAAAGGGCTCTAAGTTATAAGGATACTGATTGTATTAGTATTTATATCGCTCCGTAGCTAAGTGAAAAAGATAGTTATTGTACTGGTTGTCGATATCGCTTCGTAGTTATTACGTCAGTCAATAAAGTAGTTGAGTTGTACGAGTTATATCTTTCTGTCGGTTTGGAAAATACCGTAACACAGAACATGCCCAGAATCCCTACAATATAGGGCGAGGGCCAAAATAAGAGCAGACGAGGATTTAAAAAATGAGATAAAGCAAATCCTTAACAACGCAGAACAAGAAACAGTAAAGGTGATCATGTGCTTCTATGAACGTAAAATCGGTCGTTCTACGACCGAAATAAAGAAACGAAAACGAGCCAAAACGGCTTGAACACTGAACACTAAGAACTGTAGTGCGATCGAATCAGCGCGCTTGGCGCAAGCTGAAAGCAATCAAGACAACTTAGTGATCGAGACAGTAAAAAAAAAATAGCTGTACATCTACAAAGGCGAACGATTCGAAAAAGACGCAATCCCTGATGTGCGTACTCATTTCCACAAACTGAGACATTTCAGTATACACACTATAGTTCCTGTCACCCACAAAGAATTAAAAAAGACTTCATAAAAGGGGGGACCCTTAGACTTCTACGAACAAACTCCTCTCAGACAATATTCGAGGAGAAAATTACAAATTAAGCGCATTTGCTAAAGAGAGGCTACCCAGACGACCTCATTAGCACAACTCTCTCAGAAGTGCATTAAAAAACAGGAAATTCGCTCTTCAACAGAAACAAAAGACGAACCAACGAATCTTGCCTTTTGTTACACAATATCAACCAGCAGTGCCAAACCTAAAGCAAATTCTCATGAGACACTGGCATTTAATAGAAATACAACCACTACTGAACGAAATATACAAAAATCCGCTTCTCGTATTTTACAAAAGAGGACGGTCGCCCAAAGACATACTCGTTAGGGCCAAACTTTGAATAGGCTACTCTAAACACGCCCTGGAGAGTCGCCTGTCAACCCCATTTTACATTGATAGCCCAATAAATGTGAAACCCCCCTTTAGGTGAAATCTCCACTAATGCCTTTAAAGTGGTATGGTTCTTATATGAACTAGAGAGCGGGACACAGCAATTTGTCGGCATCTCCAAGGCTCTTCACGCGGAAATCTTTCTATAACTCAGAGATATCCCGTTAAGTGACTAAGAAATCTTTTTCCTGCCAATATCCTCAAAAACTTTAGACTACTTAGACGATATTATTTGAGAAATTATAGTCACAAATATGCTCTCCAAGAATTTTCTGGCCTACCAAGCCTCGCTTTCGTGCATTCAAAACCAGACCATTTCCGCGCGGCGGCCATTTATGAATAAGGTCTATTCTTCGATCCTTCCGGGAATTCCGGGTATTCCGAGTATTCCGGTTCCGATTCCGTGTTCCAGCATTCGGTGTTCTTCAAATTATCGCTTCTCTGCAATGTCTTAATCAAGAACTAGCTTTTGTTCTGGACGAGTCGAGTCGATCCTTTTAAAATTTCCAAAAAGACGCAAGTAAACTTCTTCTTATTTATGTCTTCGAAGAAGGAGAAAAGTTGCAATTATGGCGAGATCAAGCAGTTGAACACCAAAGGAGCAAGGTCTTCGACCGCGGGCCACACCAAAACATAACATAACATTCATTATTGTTACAATAGGGTGGTTACCAATAAGACAACGAAGAGACTTCCACGTTCTCAAACTCGTTCACCAAGCTTTGTACGCCCCCAGCTGGCCGTCCAACGTATAATGAGATACAGTTAAACATCTGCGTTCTTTGCAGTCAGGAGCAGCAACAAGACTAATTATACCAATGGAGAGGGGCACTTTTCAAGACTCTGCCACCAAGTTATTTAATGTCCTCCTGGCAAATATTAGAAACTGTAATGATTTTAAAGTGTACTATAGAGAAGTTAAAGCTTATCTTTAAACTAACATTCGTGAATAGTTTGTAAACTGATTTTTTTCAGGTCTGATTTTCGCTATCGCATAAATAGCGCTATCTACTGCGAAGGATCGTGCATCATACGTATTTAATACCGCAGTTCAAAATATATGAACTTCATATGTTCATTGTATCTGACTTATCATCCACGGGTTTATATCGAATTAATTTGATGGCCTGCTCCCAGTTGGCTTGTTAGCTCAATTGGTAGAGCGCTGCACTAGTATCGCAGAGGTCAGTGGTTCGAATCCCGTACAGGCCTGATTTTTTTAGGTCTGATTTTCGCTATTGCATAAATAGTGCTTTACTGCGAAGGATCGTTCTCATATACGTCTCATAACCGCAGTTCACACATATGTTTTCATCTGTTTGTTGTTGTTTGATTTATCATCCACGGGTTTATATCGAATTAATTTGATGGCCTGCTCCCAGTTGGCTTGTTAGCTCAATTGGTAGAGCGCTGCACTAGTATCGCAGAGGTCAGTGGTTCGAATCCCGTACAGGCCTGAAATTTTTTTCAGGTCTGATTTTCACTATTGCTCAAATAGTGCTTTACTGCGAAGGATCGTTCTCATATACATTATTATTATTATTACTTTTATAAGGAAAATTTCGATGCACATTTTCTGAAATTCTTTCTTAACGAACTAGTAGTTGCTTTCGCGATTTTTATCTGTAGGTCGTTTTTGTTATCAAAGTTAGTTTGGGTCTGATACGAGTCTGATCCTAGAGAACCGAATTATTTTGGTGACGATTATTATTATTATTATTGTTATTATTATTGTTATTATTATTATTAGTAGTATTATTTTTATTATTAACCATTATTCACAGAATAATTGAATTCAGACGGGACCTACTGGCGTCAACGACGATGGATCAAGATTTTCTCGGGTAAAGTATCACATGGCACTCACACTTTTTTCTATCTCGCTTTGTTGAACGTTGAGTAATGAGCAAAGTTAACAAAGGAAAAACCCGCGGCAAAAAGGGTAAAGCTGGAAAATTTGCCGAAAAGCAAAACAGTGAATCGACAGACAGCTTAATAAATACCCTTATCGCTGAATGAATTCCCTCGTATAGGTTTATTCCTGATTTCATACGATTCGAGGCGATTGCCTATGTTTTGTATCGAGGCTGGTACTTGCTTATTGAAAGGAAACTTGACCTTATGTACGACAAATGTAGGCGACTTCTTTGTTCGCAATTTGGATTGGAGAGGAGTGCCAGGATTGTGTTTTTTTTCTCCTGACAAAATAGTGCCTCTTCTCTATTCTTTGGGCCTGTTTTTTTGCGTTTCTTTGACGAAGGACTGCTCTCTAATTTTGATTTGTTTTAAATCCATGAGAAATGACTTTCTACTAGCAGAGAACCTCCACGTGTGAATGTTATCAAGTGCTCGAGGTAAAACAAAATATGCAAATAACATGAAAATGCCGCGATATTCGCACGGGGGGTTCGCCCATTTACGAGATTATGACACCTTCCTGATTTATTAAAATACGTTTTCCTAAATGAGTCTGACGCTTTTTGAGATTTTTAATTTTTTCTGTTTGTAAACGTTAGGCAAAATGTCTAACTTCAATCTAGTCCAATAAGAGAAAAAACGATTTTTCGGCCTCTGAAGGCGGAAGTAACCTTAAAGGGTTAAGGAATATCTTAGCAACGTCACTGATAAAAGGATCAATTCAAGAAAGGATTAAGGTAAAAGGCTAAGTAACCCTATTAATGCTTTTCTTTTGAAATAATCAATATCGAGCTTTTTTTTCTTGATCAAGGTTTCTTGTGTCTCAGTAGGAAAGTAAGCTCCCATGTAAATCGCATGGTACTTGAGAACTGGGTTACACTCGGTGGAATTTCCTCATGAGCGAAATTATTTAGTTCTTCCTCCTTCCTGGATCTCCAACTCGAAGTCCTCTAAACCTAAGATCTTTCTTTGAAATGCGTTAAAGACATTTATGTCTTTCCCCTTCGTCCAATCTACGTATATAAACCAGTGCTGCATATCCTGAAGCTCGTTTTGCTGGGCCCCAACACAAATCAAAACAAACCACTGCTTGGAGTTAGCTGGCTATGGACAGAGGGCATACTTGGGCTAGCTCATAAATATTGATCTTTTTTACCTCACCATAACCTAGCTGCTTTTTATTCTGATACGACTGCTACTATACCTGATCTTTTTGTGGGACAAGAAACTATAGAAGATCAAATAATGGAAAATTTGGCAGCATAATGCGAAGATTGTTGTTGATATTTCCTTTCAGAAACTACGTGTAAGACCTTTAACTAGTTACAAAGTTTCTCCTCCCCCCAATCACAACACAAGTTGTTTTTGTGTTCATGTGGTCAGGGGACACTCCCAGTAATGCATGATGCATTGAACATTAACCTGGCCAGCTCCATGATGACCATAACAGCTGCAAGTGTAATACAACTGACCATTATCCTGTTTTATCTCTGACGTTAGCAGATAAAGCTGGGCACGGTTTGTTGTACATGAGACACCAACAATCTTTTTACCCTGTAATGAAAAACAAACTTGAACTATATGACTAAACATTAAGAGAGTAAAACAATTAATTGCTCTCGCTTATTAATTTATGATCCATTCCTTATTTTGGAGACTTAAATTCCAGGATACAAATGTAAACATATCTATCTGACTTCTGATACAAAGGACCTAGCTTCATGCATGCAGTAAAATAATCATTGGCGTATCACTTCATGTAACTTGAAAGAGCCAGGTTTTTATTTGAGGTAAGGTAATGCAAAACAGTCTGATAACTATCCCTACATTTCAGGTAAATTACAAAGAGAATATAGTCGTGAATCTCTTCTTTTGAGCATACTTACACTTGGTTCACCCAGGATCACTCTAACTGGGTTTGGTAAAATGTTGCTTTTGATTAGATCTTGGGTTGCAGTCAAATCGTCAGTCTTGTGTTCACACTGGGAGAAGTCACCTGCTCCTTTGGGACCCTGTGGTCCTTGTGGTCCTTGTGATCCATTAAAACCCTGCGGGCCTATCATCCCCTGGGGACCCTGTGTACCATTGAATCCCCGAGGTCCGGCTAATCCAATGGGTCCTTGAGAGCCGTTGAAACCGCGTGGTCCAATAGGGCCCTGGAGCTTACTCACATTCTCTATCTGCAACACTGTCAATAAGCAACAATTTATCTGCCTGTTTTCTCTAATCTAGACATAAAGAGGCGGTACTACGCATACTGTACGAATGACGGCTACAAACTTTCTGATGGCTCATACCCCTTTAGCTTTCTTTTCCTTTCCTGGGTCAATTTTTATTTGTGTAAAAAAACAACCCTCATTCTGGATCCCAGAACACAGTTTGCCGGCGCTTGCGAGCTTGCTTCCCTTCTTTCCCGCCACAAACAATTTGCACAAATTTCCCGACCCTATGCAACCTTGAGGAACACCATCAAGGTATGAAACAAATTCCCGATCAGACCTTATAAACGCTATCTCAGCCCAAGAAATCGAAGAGACTTCTTCTGGACTAAGCCCCCGCCTGATCCTCTCGGCTTAAATGCCAGTTGAAAACTGCTTATCGTCAGAAGACTTGCGACCAACTACGTTACATCTACGCTTGATTAGTTATGTGGAAATTTCGCTGAGTACCTTGTTAGAGAGGGTGGTGTTAAATTCTGACAACAGTGTCCTCAGCCTCACATCTTCTTGGTTTAGTCTATCTGTCGCGTTTATCAACTGTTTGAAAGCAAAATGCGAAAAATCCATCATTGTTTTTGAACATGTTTTGGCAAGTCGTCATGTTTTAGATGGGGTACAGCTATATTTCACCCATCCCATTTTCACGGTGACATTTTTCCGAGATCATTAGGCCTGACTTTTAGAATGCCTATTCATGCAGCAGAAAGGTTTATCCAGCTTTGATTATTTGCTGATGCTGAAATGTCGCTTTGGACAGAAAGGGAAAGTAAGGAGTCTCTGGTATGGTTCAGTATAAAAACCGACCACTCTCCAAAGTACAAATACTCGTTAAAACCGCTTGGTCCAATAGGGCCCTGGAGCTTACTCAGGTTCTCTATCTGAAAGATACACGGTCGTAGGTACATCATCACACAACTCCGTGCGAAACCCTAAATGGCGACTTCCCAAGTGTATTCTTGATAGTATGATCCTCGTTTAGTGACCTAGACAACCATCACGAGAAAAACAAGGAAGAACAGAAAACAAAATTTTCTCATGATGCTTTGCATTTCCTTTCAGTCAAACTTTGACTCTTTATCGTGATCAATGTCAGGGTTTGAGCTCGGAAAACGGCTGCTTTACTGTACCCTATAGTTTTGTATTCCAGACAGCCAAGGACCTGGTCTTTTCCAAAAACTATCATTCTTCTGTAGCAGTATTAAGCAAGAGAATATGCAATACTTGAACAGGTAATCACTGTCAATAAAAGATGTCCCTCTAGTCTCCACAGCGGCAAGAGCAAATATCATCTTAAACTTTTTCTCATTTTCGCACCCGAAATAGATCGACTGTGATTTTGCTGCGCTTTCTTTAAAGTTTAACTGGAGGTGATTAAAGAACTGTAGCTCCAAATGATACCTTCAAGGATAAAGTGATGTTGATAGCGTCAAGCAGATTCCTGATGTTGGCATCTTCTTGATAAAGTCTTCTTGTAGTGCTGTTAGGCTTTTGAAAGACAAAAACGACACGGAAAATCCTGGCTAGACCAACGTGACATTTTTATCATCGATTGGCTTTTCAAAATTACTAATGCCGTTCTGTTAGTAAGCATACATGGATTGGAATGAATTTCCTCCCCATTCTACGAAAGTTGACTGCTATAAATGATGGCTTTTTAAATGATGGGTGAATGTAAGGAGCCCCTCACTTGAGCTTTACAGAGTGTTACTTGAGTAAATAACATTCAGACGAAGTAAAAAGGGTGCACTCACTTTTACATTCGTCTCAGACATCGCCAAAGCCAACTTGTTTTCTGTCGCATTTAAATTTTCCTCCAAGCGTTTTAGCCCAGTATTCACCTACAACAAAATTCCGAGATTAAGAAGTAGTTCACTAGGAGAAGCATTGAGACAGTTTGATTAAATTTTCTTATTCTTCTTTGGATTAAGACTCCAAATTAGACGAGAACTTCCATGTTCCCTGACCTGGAAACAAAGCCATGTCTGGAACACCTCGTCATCAGCTCAACCTAATTCCCAAAACCTCCCCTCTACCTATCCACCAAAGGGGTTGGGAAGAAGTGAAACACACTCTTCTGCTTGTCGTCATCATAACTATTGCTGCCAATTTTTGTGATGATACGCGATTCCATAATTGAACTTTAATCAGAGAAAACGAGTTATACAGAAAAGAAAATTCACACCATTACTGATAAAGGGAACTTTCAGTATCATTCTTGAAATTGTTGAAGTTATATTCGGTTTGACTAGCTAAAGCGTGTACTGTTGTCATCCATGAGATAAGGCGATTTACCTATTAAGAGTCATCAACAAAATGGAAGTATTTTCGCGGTTTGCCTTAGCGAATCACGTGATTGAATGTGCCTCAACTAAAACTGGAGAATATCCAGTGATATCTGGCCCGATAAAAGAGAAAATTGCATCCACTTGGTTTGAAAATGACTCAAAATTTCAAAGATGATAGATTCTTGAAATCCATTTAGTTTAATTAAGTACGTCTTGCTTCACTTCATCTACCTGTCTGAAAGTATCCGTGCTGATTTCTTCCACTTTCTGGTGTAATATGGCAACTGAAGAGTTCAAACTCGATATGTTCTCTTGCAACTAGAAAAAAGAAAAAAATTGACAAATCATCAGCAATTTTTACCCTTTCATCTATGATGTTGCAATCCTGATAACTTCATACACCTATGACAACACCTATAACGGATTTTGCAACAAGTGACAAACTAATTAGCAAGATAAGTTATCATGTGAATCTTACTCGATGATTACCTCAAAGCAAACCTACCTTATTTCGTGTGTTTTCAAGTGTCTTGTTAAGCTTTTCAACGTTGTCTAGTGACGTCTCCAGGATTGATGATAACTGGGTCGTCTTAAAGGTCAGACTATCACTCTAAAGAATAACATAATCAGAAAAAGAATATTATCATTTACACCTATTGATAAGTGAGACCTTGCATGCAGATGAAGAGGGAAGAAAGCAACCACTCTGAAAAGTAAATCTTTCTCCTGACCTTTTCCACGAGAGATGAATTAACTATCGACAAAGATTTGTGCAACTTTGCGTTTGTATCTTGCAGGTTACTTCTTGTAGAGTTTAACTCGGCACCGAAGTCTTCTTCAAGTTTTGGCAAGAGCATACGAATCTCCCTCAGTTCTTGGTTTTTCTCTTCCTGTACATGAAAAACAAATACGATATAAAAGAGTTACATCATAATCTTGAAAACTAGAGATTGCAACCCCAAGGATGAACACTCAAATGCATAATTTGAGTTATTATGTACATTCTCGTTTAACGACTCTGTCTCTCTATGCCCCTTTTTGCTGACTATTATGACAAAAAGGGGTAAAAAATTTTCTCCCAAAAGACCAAACCTAGGATGGTACAATCTAACTAACTGAACCTGTATACATTCCTTTTCCTAAAATAAGAAAAAAAGTTTGTCTCTTGGAATGAATCTCGACAGCTGCCTACTTGAATATAATTTCGAATAAAAAATTGTCACTTACATCTGCATACTTATTTAATTATTGTTTTTTTGTTAAGTTTCCTTACCATTTTACATTTACTTACCAAACGTATTTGAAGACTTGTAACATTCTCCTCCAACCCCTTGATCCTGGCTAATATCTCAGTGCTTGAGGCTTTAGCCAAACTGCGAGTGTCAGGGGAATCTCCTGGAGAAACGAGGAATAAATGCCACTTAGTAACCAAGTTCGAAGTCTGTATTGAAGTTTTTCCACTCGTTTATCTCCAAAGCGCGAAGGCCATAAATCCGAGCAGAAAAAACGACCTTTGGTAACTTACAATACAGACCGAGAAAACGAAGTTGAATAGATACTTATCATAACTTTGAATAGCGGGGGGGGGGGGGGGGGGAAGGGGGGGGAGAGAATTTGGATTCAAACAAACATTTGAATATCTCCGGTCATAGAGTGAAATAGACCAACCTAGCGCACTTACTGACTGAGAGATATTACTTTGCCACTAATCGCCTGTCCATTTCGATTTGGCTGAGGTCCAGTACAGAGTCACGAGCTTTCAAAATGCAGCGGCTATTATTTACCAGGGTTTAATCTTTATTTCAATCTTAAGAAAACAGGCCATTAAATTCTTTGAAGAGAAAAATCGAATGAAAGTATCATTCATCCACTGATCCGATCACAAAAGAAACGCCGCTTTTGTCGGGTAACCACTACGCTGTGATGTTTGCTCAAAATAATTAGTGGAATGAACCAGACTTGCATGAAAAAAGACTTTTGGAGTCAATTTTATGTAAGAAGGCTGATAGTTTCGAAAGAAACTGTTTGGGGCTGCGTCGGTGGGAGTAACGAAATAATTTGGATATATTAACAAAGTTGAAATGGTAAATTAGCCACCGTAATGATTACAAAAGCTGACGTTTCGAGCGTTAGCCCTTCTTCGGAGCGAATAGAGGAATTGTGGGTTGTGTGTGCTTTTAAAGGCAGAAAATGGAGCTACGTTATTGGTGGGAGCATGGCATCTCGTGGAAACGCTGCCTCGGTTTAGTGACCATCATGCTGTGATGTTTGTTAAAATCATTAGCGGAATGAACCAGACCTAAATGAAAAAAGACGTTTAGAGTCTATTCTATGTGAGCTTTTATCACTTTTCCTTGGTTAACAAGTTCAGAGTTATCTATCGTGGGCCGTTCATAAGGTAAGGCCTGGATTGAGACCCCCTCTGAGCTCATTGTGGTTTGAGTTCTTTAGCTTACTGACTATGATAATTTACGTCTTAGACGATTAGTTCAATGATTCATATTTTTTAATTATGTCAGTAATTAAAGCTACTATGGTAATTTTCTAGGAATAGACTTATAAATTCATATGAGTATCGTTCGAACTTCCATGTACACTCAAGATCGGAATACTCCTTTCTACGATCTTCTTGATGATATTTTCTGTGCCTATATTCTTTTTACACCAAGTGCTGTAAACAACAACTCTTGTCATTTTCACAACTTGTCTGTTTGAAAGTGTATCAAAATTCAGAGTCTCAGTATACATAAGTATGAGGATAATATAATTAGCACGGACCATTTAATTCTAGCTAGATGCGTTGCTTAAATTTTACCGAAGTTTCCGAAAGTTTCCTAAATCAGAGCATTGACCCTCGCGAATTTAGAGAAGAAGGTTAAAATTTAAACTACATTATTTAATGAGAAAATTCATCAAGGGAGATAAAACCTTAGAAGAATGTTTACTAATTTAAGGTGTAACATGCAAATTGTTCATACTCGTGGATAGAATAAATGCAAGAATTGGCGTTAAAATGGGTAATAAAGACTCTCATGGTGTACATCTGCTATCGAAATTGTTTATGAGGAATTCATCCATGCCGGAGTATTTGCAAACCTTTTCTGAATCTAACCAATTTTCCAAATGAAGGGGGTAAACCGGGGAAAAAAATTGGCACATGCCTTAGCAAGACTTTTAGATTCATCACGCATATTGACTGGGTTATGAATTCTAATGCAAATTATCAATAAAAAAAAGTGTGCTTTCAACGCACGTTCAAACGAGACCAAACTGGCTCGTTTTTACCAGTTTTACGCGAATAAGTTTTTCATGACGGAAACTTTCTTTTACAATGACGTTTAGTTTAACTTTAAGACATCGGAAGAATGCTTCTAATACCGAAAACACCAGAACCTGAAATTTCGCCGATCATCTTCAGGAATGAGACCTGCAACTTATTTGTTTCATAATCTGTGTATCATCAGTGCCTTTTAGAAAGAAAATTATGTGCTAACCTTCGTTAACGGGACAGCTGCAACCCTTCAATATTCCTCCAACGAATATCATAAGAATCATCACAAATATTACAAAAGTCACCAGGCACACAAGAGTCAAGAGGGTTAATTGTGATCGGTTTGATCGTACAGGAGGTCTTCTCTTGACGTGTGGTTTACTCTCATTTTGTGCCTGACGATAATTATTCGTTACAGCAGGAGCAGGATTATCTGCGCAGTAATTCAATGGACGCGAAAAACTCGAAGGCGGTGGTGGAATGCTGTTTTCATAAATCCAGTCGTCGAAAGTTGGGTTAACAAACATTTGCCCACCATGAAGATCCATCTCAAACCTGTTTTTTTTTTTTTTTTTGTTAAACTTTCAGAAATGTCGGCTGATGCGGTCTTAAGAACCTTTTTTCAATGAACGCGCACTTTAGGTCCGGCGATTCACATCAAATGATGTTTCTTTAAAATTAAACGTTACGCCTCGTATGACGCCTTTTGTACTTTAAATGCTTGAGTAATCTCATTAGAAAGGAAAAAATGACTTTGTAATACTTTGCACGCCATTTCATGCTGATCCCACTTAAGCTCACTAATACCTGCGCACCTCCATGAGTGTGGATCCAACGTATTGATTTGCCTCGTTTTTATGAGATTTTATGGATCAACTTGTTAACTTAATGTATTAATAAGCATCTTAAAGAGCGGCAACTGCTCTTCAAACACATGTAAGGTCAGGCGCAGAAATGAGAAAAGAAAGTTTAAGATTTGAGAACGTGACCGCAAAAACTTCACCGAAAGCCAATGTCGAAAGAGAGAGCCGCTTTCCGACAGGCCTCACAAACTTTAATTTACCAAAAGGGCGGCTATTGTACGGTCGTTATTCTGTTGAAATGAATGAAACACTTCACATGCTTGATTACTGACCGGTACACATGGCTGAATTCCAGAGCTGGAAATTGTTCGTCTCGTCCAAAAAATGCTCCAAACTATTTAACAGCAAATTAGAAGTCTAAAAGCCTTAATACCCATTATATTTGTTTACTTATTTAGCTGCCAGCAGAGGATTAGAAATGTAAAAGCTAGATCGTGCGATTTGAGTAAACGGCATGCAGCTAAGCAACTGTTGGATCAATTTGAGACAACAATAAGTGTAAAATTTCTCATACCCATGCTGACCTGGATGGTTTTCTCCATCGCAATTTATAAGCCTTTTCACCCTTCCCCAAGTCTCTTGCAAAAAGTAATAAAATGAAGAAAAATATTCAACGATCGAATGCCGTGGATATTGTTGGAGTTATCGCCAAGTTCTTAATTACAAAGTTTGCAAGACCGTGCGAGGAATTAGTATTAAGACTGTGAAGCCCTTGTTTTGATGTTTTGGAGAGAATTATGCGTCTTTCTACCATTTTTTCATTTGTAATACTTTTTCATTTATCACTATGGAGAGACGGGATTTTAAATTGCAGGTGTTTATTTATGAAAAAATCAGTTCTTCAGCTATACTGTGATAGATCACTTTGTACACAACGTTTTCATAAGTTTGCAAGAATTATAAACGTAGAGCACAATTAGTGATTGTAATAGGACTCAGCGACTAGACCATTCGGTCTGTACTAACATGAGTGATAAAATATGCATACTCAGCTAAAAATTCAAGTCTGTAGGTAGAATCGTTTGAATGCGCTCACTGTACAACTGTATCTACGAAAGTTTTCTTTTTCTAAGAGAAACAAATGCCGGGCGAGAACGTTATTACATCTTCCAATAAATGAATGAGAACATCAGTTTTATCAGTGGTTTAATACATTGATAAATACCCAATATGTTTTGGAATTCACATTTATTCAAATTCTCTTACAGCATCTACACCTGTCTACTAAAGCTATGGCAGTCTTCTCGACTGCACCACTCTCTAGTATTATGCTATTTTTAATAACTGATAATTTCTGATGACACAGTTTCTCTCGTAATATAAAGTCCAACTAATTCAATTTAAAGCGTTGCAGAAGAATGTAGTGATGACGTCTCGGTTTTATACAAAACATAAAAGAAAACAAGAGCACTGGTTCCCTTTCGATTAAGATCCGCGATTAGAGACCTAAAATAGATCTTTCATGTTTTTTTCTGTCTATTTCGTATCGCCTGACTCCTTCCTGAAGTGGAGTTCAAAGCTTTGTCTTCCTTCCACTTGATAATGGTGACGTGTCACCTTTATGTTGTCAGGGGACAAAGCCAGTAATGCATGAAGCAATGAATGCTTATGATTGTCCCAACAACTCCCTGATTTCCATAGCACTCACATCGGTAAACTTGCTGGTCGGTAGATGGATTAATCTGAGCTTCCAAGACATACAGCTGGGCAAAGTCTGTCGAGCATGTGACACCAACTATTCTTTTATCCTGCATAATGTAAAAAAAAAAAGGAAGATAGAAGAAGAGCAATTTTAGATTATGTCTTGCTGGTATGCAGTTCGGAGAGCTTTGCAAAGCTCTCTGATTTTCGCTATTGCATAAATAGCGCTCTCTACCGCGAGGATCGTGCATCATACGTATCTAATACCGCAGTTCAAAATATACGAACTTCATATATTCAATGTAACTGATTTATCATCACGGGTTTATTACGAATGAACTTAACGGCCTGCTCCCAGTTGGCTTGTTAGCTTAATTGGTAGAGCGCTGCACTAGTATCGCAGAGGTCAGTGGTTCGGAATCCCGTACAGGCCTGATTTTTTTCAAGTCTGATTTTAGTTGCTGCATAAATAGCGCTCTCTACTGCAAGGATCGTGCATCATACGCACTTCTCTTTGTTCGCATTTGAGGTATGGCGGACGCAAGGCGCCTGTTGAGTTTTTCTGCCACCAAAACGATTGAAATTTTGCATCTATCGGTTCAGAATTTTCTGAACTTTTACCCTGACAGTGTGTTTTTGTAGCTCTTCCTATTTAATTCAGAGTAATATTGGTGGCTGCTATCGAGTTTAATTCATCATAACGTTTTTTAAATTGGTAAAGAGAATTTTTAATGATCTGTTTTTTTTCTTTTTAAAATTATCGTGTCCTATTTACTTACACTTGGTTCAGTTATGATGACTTTTGTTGAGGGTGGAAGAGTGTTGGTTTGGAAAGCAGTCTGGGATCCTGTGGCTGTGCTTGTCAGGAACTCACACTGCGACATGTTTCCTGCTCCAGGGGGGCCTGGGACCCCTTGGAGTCCATCTGATCCCGGTGAACCTTGTGATCCATTAAAACCTTGTGGACCTATCACCCCCTGGGGACCCTGTGTTCCACTGAGCCCTTGAGGTCCGGCTGGTCCAACTGGTCCCTGAGAACCATTAAAACCGCGTGGTCCGATGGGGCCTTGAAGCTTAGTCACATTTTCTACCTGGAAGATAACATTATTATTCCGGTCCGTGACGGTGTGAAGTCTGAAGTCGGTCTGTCAGAGGGTCTTTTTTTTTTTTTTTTTCCGACCGTGTCCGGTCGGTCAGACCGTCACGGTCTGAAGTCATGTTGTCATCGTGTATTTCTTATTTATTGCGATATGAAAGTGCGCGAATGTTTGTTTGTTTCACTTTTCTGTCTTAACGTTTTCTTTCTAGGTTCCAGAAGATTCAAGAGGCGAATAAAAAACATATGAACAAACAAACAAACAAACAAGCCAAAACAAGTAAAAACAAAAAACAAAAAAACAAAAAAAACAAAAAATTAAGAAAATACAAAAAAAAAACCAGAAGAAACAGAAATCCACAACAGGAAAACTGAAAAAGTTGCAGCAAGAAGTTCTGCTATGCACAAAAGACTCTTCCATTAAAACAAATTATTTTGATAATTTTTCATACCTTCACAGACAATGTTGTGTTGATGTCGTTAACTAGGGATATTATGCTGACGTCTTCTTGATCAAGTCTTTCAGTGGTTCTGTTAAGCTGTTGAACATAACCAATCAGATTAGAAGAATACAATCTTCCAAGTTACAAAAATAAGCTGTGGGATTTTGGCGGCGTTTAAAGGATTGCACGGCACTGTACGAGTGTGGTCGACTGAAATGGGATTCACTAGAGGTTAAGAAAAATAGATGTTCCAAAAAAATAATCTAATCATTGTTCGTTCAAGTACCCGCAGAGAGGTAAAGGTTACGTCAAACCCATGCGATTTTAGAATCCTTTCGACGCCCTCTCAAAACCCGCTTACCTAGGAATTACTCATTGTCTCCAAAATCATAGATAATTAATTATTTTTTAAAGGTAGCTGACTATTGGTCAGCTTACGAAAAATAATCAATTAATTTCTTTGTATCTATGGATTGCAAAGTATATCACATTCTCTTACCCTAAGGTCTGTACTTGCTATCCCTGAAGATAACTCGTCTTTCGTTGAGTTCACTGTTTTCTCTAAGTTACTAAGACCGTTATTCACCTGCCGGATGAAAGCTTTTATTTAGTATGATCAGATTTAAATTTTAATTTAGGTTTTTTTTGCCACCCATCTATCATGAAGTGTTTTCAAACTAAGATGTTTTACGCCCATTTGAACAAGTGAACACTATATTAGCGCCCATGCCATATATAATTCATAATTCAAATCATTTTGTTTTTAGCGCTTATTGAATCATTACAACACCTTTCCTTTAATTTGCTTGGAATTAAGTTAACAAGGAAGAATGAGAAACCCAAGACAACTTTAGACTCTTTTTTTTTTTAACAAATCGTTAGTCCATCATGATGTTATCTTCGCTGTCTTTATTGATAACTGGAGATCGATAACGTTTCTACCATACAAGCAGCTACCATCATTTCTACCTCAAGTGCTCTTCTTGATCTCTCTTATGATTTCGCATTGTAGTCAGTTTCTTCATCGCTACCACCATCATCTACAACTAGAACCTGATACATTGGCACAAATTATTAAGTAAATATAGGTAAGCTTACCGATGCAATAGAATTTTCAGTGTTGATCTTGAAACTGTTGAAGCTTTCTTCTGTTTCATTAGACTGAGCGTGAACTGCAGTGATGGATTGGCTAAGGCGGTTGACCTAATAATAATAATAATAATGATGAAATCGTAAAGATGAAAATAAACAATTTTTAAAAATCGAGTTTCCAGATGGGATTTGAACCCACGACTCTCCGTGATCTGGTCGGATGCTTTAACCACTGAGCTACAGGAGACTCTATGGTGAGCAAGGGTCAATTAGTGGGTTCAAATCCCATCTGGAAACTCGATTTTTAAAAATTGTTTATTTTCATCTTTACATGCTCACTTTGGAGGCTGGTTGGCTGCATGTGATGCCTTAATGCATGTGATGCTTTAATGCATGTGATGCTTTAATGTGACAGCGTGATGCTGTTAGTGAGCTTCTATGCGCTAGCTGATGTTTGTTTGTGTAGCCGCGTGATGCGGTTCCATTCAATACCTACTAATTGACCCTTGTTCACGATAGAGTCTCCTGTAGCTCAATGGTTAGAGCATCCGACTAGATCACGGAGGGTCGTGGGTTCAAATCCCATCTGGAAACTCGATTTTTAAAAATGATGAAATCAAGATTTGAAATTTTCTTTTGGCTAGTGCATACACTGTTTTAGGTCCAAACATTCGAGGTGTTATTTATTTAATTTAGTTTCTTAACATAAGCTACTTTATTAATATTTTTCCATTTTCCATTTCTCTACCATCCTCACCTGGCCGGAAAAACTTGTATTGAGCTCTTCAACTTTGTTTTGTAAGTCGCCAATGGAAGATTTTAGATCTTCATCGGTGGAATTCAAACGTGCTTCCACGGACGACAGGTGACTTTGAAACTAAAGAGAATGTTCCATAAGTAATTTTATTTAGAGCAGTTTCATTAAAACTAGTGGTTCTCGTACTTCTCGATTTGGATTCTGTTCAGGAAGCCTAATTACACTCGTTCAGCAATACGGTTATTTATCTCTTAGATTCTTAATTGCGAAATGCATTTTCAAATTTGATCAAAATAACAGCACTGCTCCTCTCTAAAATAATGACAGTACCGTTATGCATTGTCTTGTATAACTGCAAATGCTATTATCTTAAAATTCTTTTAAAAAATCCTGAAAATTAATTGGCCTAAAGATGGGTGAATGTTCTAATACTTTTTTACCAACCATCGGAGCGCCGACGAAGGTCTAACGCTCGAAACGTCAGCTTTTATAATCGTAACGGTGGCCAATTTACCATTTCAACTTTGTTGATATATTCAAATTATTTCGTTACCCCCACCGACGCAGCCCCAAACAGTTTCTTTAGAAACTATCAGCCTTTATTCTGGTACATTTAACCTTAACTACCTCCAGTGTATTGTTGATCTGCGTATCATTCAGCTTTTTTAGGTTGCTTTGTGTTGTGGCCAGGCTTGATGATAGCTGGTCTGCTGTTTTGTCCAAATTATCTATCTAAAATATTAGAGTAGGGGTAAGAGTAAAAGCAAAACTGTATTTCTCATACTGGTGTATCCATGAATTTCGATTCAAGAACTTAAGACATAGCACTTCTGTTTATATGTACGTGTGTTTTTTCCATCAACATCTAGAGGAGTGATAAAATCACGGCCCTGTTCATGTTGCGCGCAACACGTCAATTTGATTTCTGGGCTCTGTAATTACACACACACATAAATTAATCAGTTTCTTCATAAATATCAAATAAAGAATTGATACTGACCCTTGTGGTCACACTTTCGTTCTGAGCGGTCAACGATTTCTGTAACTCTGCGTCTGCATCTTCTAAATTGTTTCGTGTTGAGTTAAGATCCATTCTTAATACTTGAAAATCGGTTGTTATCTGTAAGAGAAAAAATCTACTTAAGTGATATATTACTAAGAATAAAATGCAACTGAAGGTGAACATGTTTAAGCCTGTTTATTTTTAAGTGAAAGATGATGTTATTCATTAAATGATACAATCATACTCGGTTAAAATGAACACTCCTATCCATAAATATCTACCCTAGCAATATGCTGGAAGTTTGTCACCATTGAGCTAGTTAACGGCCTAAGCTACCAGGGTCCTCCTATAGCTCAGTGGTAGAGGCCCTCAAGTGAAAAACTTCTAAATGTAATTTACATATGTCGAGGCATGATGCTCACGTGATAGTCCGGTGTTGGTGGCGTGAGATATACCAGGCAAGTTTTGCCAATCAGATTAGAGATAGCAATAAGCGTGGTTACAAAATGTAGTTTTTCCTTCTTCTTCTCCTCGTTATCCGATCGGACAGATCTCCAGAAATATAGTAGGTAGCCATCAATTACTATTTGCTTGAATCAGCTCATAACTGTGCCTTTAACAAAGTTCGTGCTCATAAGTGAGCCTTTTTTCAAAGAGTATGCCTCGATATAAATAGTGTTATAAATTAATACCTTCAAATCTAAAGTTGTGTTAACAGTCTCTAGTTCGTTTTTTATGTAAGTGTCAGAGACTATCAGCTGATTTCGTGTCGAGTTAAGATCATTCTTCAATGAATCCATCTGAAAATACAAAAAAATGTAAGGGTGTTAAAAAAAATTTAGTATGTTGACCATATTCTGGTATGTTTAAACGAAACATTCATAAAGTTTCATTTGTGTTGTATCTTAGACGCTAAAATCACATTCAACAGAACACACACACACCATTTTGCGCTGTCGAATGTACGTGTAAGATAAGAGCAGCGGTAGAAAAAAAATAAGGATTTTGTCAAGCCTACCGCTGCATCCATAAATTTCATATTAAGAATTTAAATCCTAGCAGCTCTGCTCACTTTTTTGTAATTTTCAACGTACAACTATAGGGAGTCTTAAAGCATCCTGCCAATTTTACATCTGTGCATTTTAATACCCACACGCACACTAAATAAACAAGATGTCCTAAATATCAAATAAAGCAATTGCCACTAACCCTCGCGGTCAAAGTTGAGTTTTGAGCTTTCAAAGATTTCTGCAACTCAGTGTCTGCATCCTCTAGAAAAGTTCTCGTTGTGTTAAGATCTGTTCTTAATACCTGGAAATCTGTTGTTATCTGTGAAGAAAAAACCCTACCTGAAAAAATGATTTTAAAGAGGTGATCGCACAGCGAAACGCTCAGCTTTTGACGAAAATGTTGAAATTGGGAGGCTTCATATAAGTAATAAGTGTAATAAATACCTTCATAATTAGGGTTCTGTTAAGCACTCCAAGTTCATTTCTTATGTCGTGGTCAGAGGCTGTTAGCTGGTTTCGTGTCAAGTTAAGATCGTCGTTTACTGAATCTATCTGAAAATAAAAAAAATTTAATGGTTAATAGAGATGAGTGCAGACTTGTTGCATTGTTGACAATATTCTAGTCTTCAAATGTGAGAATGATCTTCGCAAGCGTGCTATAATTTAAGCAAGTACAAAAAGGACGCCTTATAAAATGAAGGCTTCGACGGGATTCGAACCTGGGCCTCCAAGATATTAGTTAGGTACTACTTAAATTAATTCACTGACGTATGGTGTATCCGTGTTGGATCAATCTCGATTAATCTACTCACTCTTATAAAATCTAACATTATCCTGGTACATCGGGAAAACACATGTCTAGATTAATCTAGTAGTTACTCTATCCGTGGATATATGGCTTCTGCTTTGCTTGTACTTATCATTACATGCCAGAAGACACTACTTCATACCTTCGTGTATTACATAGACCAATCCAGAATAGTTAATAGAGACACTGAGGTTTACAGTATAAGCGAGGCTAAAACTCGATTTTTCCTCATATTATCATTATCAATTTTGACACAAGGAAAGGGATATGCTGGGAAGGAGAAAAATCCTGAATATAATGGACCTAAAACTAGTTTACCTTGTCATTCAGGATTCGACTTGAATTTTCAATGGTATATTGCAGCCTCTGCTCCGAATCAAGAATCTATAAAATCGTACACATGCAAAATATAGCAAGCAATAACTATTTTGATAGTTGCTCGGAATTATAAATATGCTTGGTTGTATACTGAAATGTTACTTTATCGCTGCATCAGTACCGACCGAAAACGACATACGAAAAAGGTCCCTGTAAGAGGTTAGATGTGCGTTTATCTTTATCATATCGGATATAAATAAGTTTCACTTGTTGGGAGCCCTCGTCAGTATGTAGAGTGCCAATGCGAAGACTTCTGTGGAGAGTATGATGTTGTCTAGTTCGCATTTTGAGACGAAAGCACAAACCTTTGCGGTTAGATTTACACTTGTTTTCGACAAAGAGGAAGCTAAGTCTTGGTCGCTCATCTGAAGCTGAATTTCTGTCATGTTGAGCTACAGTTGAGGAAGTAATATAGAATATGATGCATCGTCACAATTTTAAGGAGAGCCTAGTAAGCTTTGACCTTATGAAGCTCGGTGCTAAACAAACAAACGCAGATAAAAATTGAAGAGCTAAGAAAAAATTAGAACATAGCTAGCAGAACCGCGCAATCAAATTCAATATACAGAGGCGTGCTCAAAATCCCGATAGTGCACGCTGATAGCGTCAGCAAATCGCTTCGCCAGAAATTTTTTTTTTAGCTCGAGCGGCCATTGTTAGCGCGGGGAAAAATAATATATTTCGCATCAATAATGGATACAAACAGAAACTCGGCCTACTAGTCCGAAAACGAAGACAATGTTTGGACTTTTACCTTGGGCTAGAGTTCTTAAATGAGGCAGAAAAAGAGAAAAACAACGGAAAAGGAGACTCGGCATGAGCGCCGTCACGATTCACTTCAACTGATATTGTCGTCCGTTTTTCGCGTCGGATTTGATGCAAAATTCCACCGGCTATGTTCTAAAACAATTGGTTCATGCTTTCAGCTGTGCACTATCGAGTTATGGAGCACGTGGGAAGTTTGGATAGCACGAAAGACGCTAGAGTTGCCCTTGGCTATCGCCTCGGGCAACTCCTACGCTTCTTTCGTGCTCTCCAAACTTCCCGCGTGCTCCATAACTCGATAGTGCACGCTAAAGCATGAACCAATTGTTAAATAGGAGACAATGTCTAATAGTTTCTAACACCAATCAATCAGGAGTGGCTTTGTATGAAATTTTCTGGCTATGCTGCTTTTGGTTGAGATGTAAAATTTACGAGCATATGAAACTGCACAATCTCTTTGTTTGAACTCGTTTAACTTGTGCCATTGCAAGTCAATAATTATTGTGACTGTCGCTTGTATACCGCCCCACCAATCAGGTGCAAGTATTTGAGGAAACATGGTCACTGTCGACCAATGGCAGTGCACAAAGACCGAAACCCACGAGAAGCAGGCGTGACCTGCTTTCGGAATGACATCATGGGGAGTCACGCTGTCACGCTGTGTTGGGAAAAAGTTACGCTGTCACGCGGTCACACCAAGCGATGGAATGACAGCAGTGTAATTACAATGACGATATAAGGAGTCACACAGTCACGCTGTCACCCTGTCACGCCTTTCCTGACAGCGTCGTATATAAGCGACTATAACTACTCAAGTCTGTCATCAATTGTAATTAATGATTAGTGTTTTGCAATACTGAACCACCACTGTTAGACTCAGCATCAACACAGTATCACAAAGTTTTCATCGTAAGTGTCTCACAAAATAAAGAAAACATGAAACTCAGAGTCTTATTACCTTATGAAGAATGCTGGAGGTCGTGTTCTTGAGGAGAGCGTGGAGCATGTTATCTTTTTCCTGGAGGTTTACTTCGGTGATGTTTAGCTAACGTCAAGACAAAAGAAAAGTAAACCAAGTTCCCGTTGAATCTCTCGAGCATTTCGAACAGAAATAAAACTGTTCATGCAAATATAATAAAAGGAATGGAAGAGAGATATTAAAATACTGTGGGCATAGCCATATATTACCTTTATTGTTAAGTTTAACAACTCTTCATCAAGATCTCGAAGCGAAGAATGAACAACTTTGAGCTCATTCGTTTTGTCTTCCTGCAAATCAGTGGATACACGTAATTGCTTTATTCCATGCCACGTAGAAAGAATAAGACTTAAAAACATTTAAAAGGAATATGTTTCGCAACCAAAAACAAAGCCAAAAGTCACTGAGTGCAAACATTCTATTCCTTACCAGACCCTGCTGAAGGGCTGTGACGTTCCTCTGAAGAGCTGTTATCCTAGTTAGTATATCCTTTTGTGTGCCAGTGGAGAGACTGCCAGAAGGAGCTTTAAGATTGAGATAATGACAGAAAGACAAGTGAAAGATTAGTGTCATTAACCGCCTCCCGGTTAGCTCAATTGGTTAGAGCGCTGGACTGTTGTGCGGGAGATCGAGGTCGATGGTTCGAGCCCCGGCCCTACCAACACTCAAGGTCGTAAAATAGCCGAGGAGAATGCGCTACCTTTCTATAATATCAAGAAATGGATAGACATTCTAGTCTTCTCGGATAAGGACGAATAAACGGTTGGTCCCGTCTCCTGCATCTATTAATTAGTTAATTTGGTTAGGCAGGGGACGTTAAGGAACCCACTCACGAGATTACTGTGATGTGGTCCGGCCTGTTTACTGGGAATTGGGGGGAGGGGGCATCTTCAATAAGTTTCCTTCGATTGTTTAAACTGCTGATGCAGTCCGGCCAAAGTCCCCCGAAAAGTGTTGTGATGCGCATTTAATCATATCCACATGTTAATTTGCGCAATATAAATTTTAAATTATTATTATTATTATTATTATTATTATTATTATTATTAACCTGAATGAGTATACATCAGCTTCAAGACTAGAATCATAACGAGATATTCAAATTCCTGCCTTCCTCAGTCTGACTCTGCTTTCTCGTTGCAAAACAAACAAACAAACAAACAAAAGATTTGGCAAAGAAGTCGCATGAGAGCATTTCATTAATGTGCCAATTACTTTTTGGATAACCCTATGGTCTATACCTGAGCCCCCTAGAGATAAAATTGTTTGTGTTTTTTTCCAACGAAAAGAGAGTATAAATGGAGAAAAAGTGCAGTTATATATTCCCATAACAAGGAAATTTATTGTGGCTCATAGTTTGTTGAAGTCCTGGTATTTTTCAGGTAGCTTAACAAACCTAACTCCTTTTCTAGCTCGTAAACAACTATTAGTTAGCATTTTCCGAGTCATTACTTGCTAAATCTAGAAATATCTCTCGAAAACGCCTTGTTTAGCAAAGCCGGCAAAACGTCATCTATATGACGTCAGTAATGCGTCACCGCCCTGATACAACATACATCACAGTGCCGATTACAATGCCTGCAACGTTCCATGAATTGTAAAAATAACATCTGAGTTCTACTTCATGCTTTTTTTCGATTATTGGTTATTATTTAGCGAATGCCTCCGAAGCTTGTAAAATTGATGTGAAGTCTTTTCCTGAGAATGCCTTCTCTCACGAACCTTATAGAACTTTCGCTGCTTCAGTAGCTCGTGAAAATATATATTAATACGATCTTTTTCTTTCTTTCTGTTTCTTTATCAGGCCCATGCAGTAAAAAATGACAAAGAAAATAGAGGGAAATGAATTTCTCGAATATTCGACAGCTGAAAAACGGATATACAAAACAAAAACTTCCCCAAAACAATGGACACCGAAACACAAAACATAATAATATTGTCGCCATACTTGGCAAATTGTTTACAACTCGTATGTTAATTAAAGTGTTCTTTCCTTGTAAAATTCAGCGGGGAACATCTTTTTTTAGAAAGAAAGGGCCTTATCATCTAGTTGCTTGGTGAGTGCAGAAAACTTGCTGGTAGGAGCAATGATATAATTCAAATGAATGTTTTCTAGAGTGATGACACGAAAGTACATAGTAACCACAGAAATAGTTATGACCCGTTATCAAATTATTCGCATGATCAGTCATTAGCTTAACCGCAATCAAGAAAATTCTTTTTCCTTCAACAACAACAAATTTTAAAGATGTATAATAAGTTTTCATTTTCATTTACCATAACTTACAATTTGCTTGAAAAAGAATTGACATTATATGGTGTTTCTTGATTAAGAAAACTTAATATAGAAAGCTATAACATTGAAAGCATACCTTTTCAACCCAGATATGAAGATACATGGGTGATATAAATATTAATTGGACAAATGTAGCATTGCAAGTGCTGGAAATAGAGAAATTTTTTGCATTGTTTCTGATTGTTTCGAGCAAAAGTTGTAAATAAATATGTAAAACTTCAAATGTTGCTTTGAAACTTTAGTCGTGAGTACAAGAGCGTAAAAATAGTCCTCAGGATATAACATTATGGTCGAACCAATCCGTTATTCAACGGTTCAGGGGTTTAGAAATCAAATGGAAGAGTACGGGACCAGCACAGACAAGAACTGAACTCGAATTAAACGCGCGACCGGTATAGGCAAGCATACGAACACCAGTTGCATCGACACATGCAGAACATGTCACGACGAGCTTTTGAATCTATTCACCTTCATGAATTCTATATTTATTCTCATACTTACCTCCGCTCGTTGAACAACCACATCCTTCTCCCATTTTCCCGAACCACATCAGAAGAATCAACACTAGTGCAGCGATGGACACCAAGCATAGGACGATCGTGAAAATCACCATCCCTGGTCGACTGCATCCTCCGTTAGATGTCGCTCCACCGTAGTCTACTTTGCTTTGGTAATCATTTTGTTTCCATGGATCGTTCCTAGTTGCCTTTGGACCAATTTCCTCCTCTACACGATACGTGATTTGTCTTTTCATAGAGGTTTGTAAAGGCTGAGGAGATTTTTCATTCTCGAAAACCCAGTCTTGAAAAGTTGGGTTTACAATAATCTGTCCGCCGTCAGCTTGCATCGCGGAAGGCTTTTAGTTTCGAACCTTAGTGGTACTTTTTTAAAGGGCATGTAATAAGTGCGCTCTGAGAAACTTGCTTTACTTGAACCATTTTACGCTCCAAATATTCCTTGCAGCAATATTAACATTATTCCAACCGCGTATTACGTAACGCGGGCGGTCGTGATGCTCTATTACCCCTATTGTAATTTGTTTTGCAGTCTTTCAAAAGAAAACTGTATTTCGAAAACATTGCATTTTATCTTAGAGAAAAGTCATTTCAGATATATAAAGTATCATATTGACTGTCAACATGTGTATTAATACAACTGAGGTCAGCAAGAAGATTTTGCCGAAGAAGAATTGTGATCACCATCTCATATTTTCAAGTGGAGCGTAAGACGAACGGAACGGAACAGCTAAGACGAACGACAATGCGCGTGACAGACAAGAGCTATGGCAAAAACAAATTCAGCTGTTCCCGAAGAAAGAACAATTATTGTGCAATTATTTATGAGGTATGCATCATGGGAAAAACTGTTCACTCTCTGGAAACTATCCTTTAAACTAAAAGGTGCGAAATTTTGACTGTTCAATTGACAATTTTAAGTTTTGAACTCTCTTGAAAACGCTAGCCTGGATACAAAAGCCTATTGACTTACTACTGTAATGATAAAGAGACTATCGCAATCAAAAGTGTCCCTTGAAAATTCAGTGTACATAAATAACTTTCTCTCGACACCAAAATTGTACAACTTAAAGACTTCGCAAGAGAAATAAAAAGAAATCTTTTTTTTTTTAATCGTGATCGAATTTTCTAGAACAGTGAGGGACCGACAAAATTCCCTAAAATTCCGAAAGGAGCACAATATTTTTGGAGAAATCAGACCATGATCTAGCAAAATTCTGTTCAAGTTTTAAGGCTATGGGATGTGGATTGAATTTGATGGATGATAATATAAGATAAATAATCTGTTTTATGCATTCTCATTGTCTTGAGATATGAGATAGATAGTTTATTATTACCCAAAAATAAAAATACTTTGCAGCCATTGGCTGAATTGCTTGCTTTTCACAATTATTTCTAAATATATATGTAAGACTATATAAAACCACAAAAATTACAAAATTTCTGAGATCTAAAAGAATTAGAGGTGAATAAAGGCTGATAGTTTCGAAAGAAACTGTTTGGGGCTGCGTCAGTGGGAGTAACGAAATAATTTGGATATATCAACAAAGTTGAAGTGCTTCGCTCCGCCGAAGGGCTAACGCTCGAAACGTCAGCTTTTGTAATCGTTACGGTGGCCAATTAACCAGTTCAACTTTGTTATATCCAAATTATTTCATTAATTCCACCGACGCAGCCCCAAACAGTTTCTTTCGAAACTATCAGCCTTTATTCATTTGCTTTCTTAAAATCTGCAAGGAAAGTTTAATTGATTAAGGGAGCTGCACCTTGCACTTTGTCCGCTAACATTGCAAAACCATGTTTATACACTTTAACCTCTGTATTTCTATTCCTCCGTCCCTACTTTGGTACATTTCTTAACGCGCTTTACATTATTATTTATATTCTTTTCTTTAATATTGCTTTATGCCTTTTTCTTCAACCGTTTTAAGTGCCATACTCCTATGCTACCCGGTGTTCCAATAGCCACGAGAGAAGTACCAGAAGTACGTACAGGATGGTCTTTATATGCAAGACGACATGCTCTTGGTCATATTCTTCCCCAAACTAATTTTCCCAGGACAGGAGGGTATGAGATTTTGCTAGAGGAGACCTAGCAATCTCTAGGTCTTTAAGATAATCACTTTCAATAATTACCCTCGTATTGCAGTCCATTTCAGCAAAGGGACAGGCGATTATCGTTTTCGGACAATTATATTTATTAATTTAGTGGTTTGATCGAATCGTCTTTATTTGCAAGACAACATACTCTTGGTTATATTCTTCCCCAAAATAACTTGTCCATCAGTCAGAAGGAAGGCATGAGATCTTGATAAAGACCTAGAAACTTGCATCTGGTATATGTATACTAAGATAATTGAAATAATTACCTTCGTATTGCAGCCCATTTCAGCAAAGGGACGTTCGACTATCGTTTGTGGACAATCAATAATTGAATGCTTTGAAATCTGTAAGAAATGCATTTAATATTGCAATCACACTCAAATTCTTGATCTACTTCCTTTTGTTTGTATGTCTGTATACAGCTTAGTTAAATATTCGTCTCAAATTTCCTTTGTTTTTCTTTTTTCAATTAGCTACGAGGCTGTCATTTTTCTGAATAAAATATACTTTTAGAGGACCTTTCACTTTAAAACTTGTCTATTTCATACCTAGTAATACCCACACAAACTCGCGGGATTCATCCAATCTATGCAGTAAATCTAAGCAAGACGTAAGGCTAAAATTTATGATAAGTATAATAAAGAGCCAGTTCCTGTTAGTTAGAGCTGGGTTGGTTCATTTAACTCAACGACACAAAATTTTTTCTTTTAAGAAGAAAAAAGGGAACACTTTGAGGGAAAGGTAACTGAACTTTTTGCGTATTTCATCAACATGCTTCGGTAGAAATAAGAAATTGATTATCCGATTCGCTTCCTTTTCGACAAGGGTATTATTCGGTACCAAAACAACTTGTTTATCGCAGTCAATATACCAAACAACTGTTAATTTTGTACTAATTGGTTATAGCTTAAGCCAGCAAATCAGCGCGCACGGCTTTGTCGAAGAAAATTTCCAAATAGCATGGAACATCTATTTTGTCTAAATGATTTAGACAAAATAGTGAAGTCCTCAAGGTACGGAGTTAGAACATTGACAGAAAAAAACAATCGCCAAGCTACGCGCTACTATACCCTAGCGAAAACAGATAACATATATTTATGAGAAGGCTAGATCCTCACCTTTTCTTCGGGGACCAGAGTCGCACACTTTAAGGGAAAGGTAACTGAACTTTTTGCGTATTTCATCAACATGCTTCTGTAGAAAAAAGAAATTGATTATCCGATTCGCTTCCTTTTCGACAAGGGTATTATTTGGTACCAAAACAACTTGTTTATCGCAGTCAATATACCAAACAACTGTTAATTTTGTACTAATTGGTTATAGCTTAAGCTAGCAAATCAGCGCGCACGACATTCACATTACATCTGGATGGCCGTATTAAAAAAAGAAAAAGGTCAAATTTTGTCGTTTATCTAGTTAGCGATAAAATAGAGAGATTTAGCACCACGTTTACGTGAAACGTGACCGGCAAGAGTGATTATGTGACCTTGTTTTTCCCGCCATTTTTTCACGTTTGCTGGTTGCGCCTTGCCGTTTCTACTTGAAAGTAACCCGTTTCGCTTTTGCCGCGTACGTAATATTTTGTTCACTTTTTCTCTCGCAGCTTTGAAGTGACCCCTTGATGTTGATATATTGTAATATTTTACCTTTAGTTGACCCATTGGGTGTGGCTCTTGGAAGTGCACGCATTGTACGACTCTCCATAAACAAGTAACCATTAAGTGTTCATCAAAATCTTTCCTTTTACAGATATTGGGAAATTTTTATTGGTGCATGGAATGTCTTCGAAGGGACAAGATATTAAGTGAGTCTATTGATAAAACCAAAGTTAAAAGCACTTAATCACCTTTAATAATCCACAATAGGTTATAACTATCAAACACATTTTGATTTCGACAGATTAAAATGTGTTATTGGTTAAAATAAAGGCAAAGTGATCAATCTTACCTTTTTGTTCCTTAATTCTCCACGCCATTGGCACCCATCCTTTGTAAAAGGGCATCTTATAATAAACGAGAGAATCTTCCTTTCAGTGGCTTTGTCGAAGAAAATTTCCAAATAGCATGGAACATCAAATGAGAAAATAATGTAAAAAGAGAATAATCTAACGTGAATATTGATAGACTTTCTACAAGACCTCTGTTTGTCGTATTACCCCGTCAGCTGGTAAATTCTCTCGATCCACTGGACAGGTGCAATGGAGGCCAGCAATGTCTTGCCTGTATGGTTTGAGGCACAGAAAAGAAAGATATTTCTTTTATAAATACTGAGATTTAAGCTCTGAAAAGGCGCGAAGTAAATTTTCAATCGCAAGCTGGTCGAAGAAGCCGAAAGCCAATAAAGTATCTTGTTCTTTTATAATTCCCCCGGGGGATTATAGAGATGCCTGCACTCTGATTGGTCAAGGATTGCGTCATATCTTGCCATAATCTAGACGTATAATAAAGATGCTATAATCACCTCGCACGAGGTGATTATAACAGCAGCGTTAAATTTTAAAATGGCTATCTCGCGTTTTGTCAGTTTTACCAGGGAAGTGATGAAAGCGATAAACAAAATCCTCTTCCGAAGAGCACAAAAGATGCTAATGAGTTTGGAGTAACACTTCTTAAAAGAAAAAATTTTGTGTCGTTGAGTTAAATGAACCAACCCAGCTCTAACTAACAGGAACTGGCTCTTTATCTCAGTACGAGCAATCAAAACAATTGAAACAGAATGTTTCAACATCAAAATGAATATTGCAACAGAATTCGAAAGCACCTAGGCAATTATACTAAAATAAATAATCGCCGAAGGGGAATAACTGTTAGTATTGATTCTATTTGAAGGAAGTGAAGGCTTAACCGCAATCGCCCCGGAAACTTGCGGTTTTGCAGGAGATTTGAGTGGCCAAGAAATGAATGGCGAATCCGCGTGTAGAAGAGGAAGAAAAATAATTTTCTCATCTTGCTATACGCACGTGCCATGACAAAATAATGTTTTCTTCCTTCTTGGAATGTGCTACCAACACGTGCGAGCTATCATTTTAAGAATTATTTACAAATTATCTGTTAAATCAGCTGTGAAATCGACCTTGTCATTGGTCTGATGGCCCACCATGATGCCCTTTGTCTGGGGCAGAAGAGTTCATGATGATTTCTTTCAACTAGTGTTTCCTTTAATTAGGATTAACGAGACAATTTTTTTAAGAAACTGATGTGGTACATCAAAAGTTACACAAACATTGTGATTTACTAACGAAGCAAAGTTGATTGGGAGCTCTGAATCTTTCCAACATTTGAATTATACGTTGATTATTTACATTCATTGACGCATTGTATCCACGTGAGTCTAAATTCGGCTGAACTTGTCTCCTCAATTCGAGCTTTCTTTTTTCGATTAATATTTAGTAGTACTTAGTGAAGAAACTAAAAGGACTCTTTGTCTGCGGAAGTAAACGAAAGCTGCACGATGTCGAGTTTAATTAATCCCAGGTATAGTTGCCGTAATTAGGTTATATGTGATCTAGTCGATCATGATGACCTGATTTTGTTTATGAAATGTTGAGTTTTTTTGGGGTCATTAAAGCGTTTCGACTGTGTTAAAGCTACCCGCTAAACTTACCAATAATTCTTGAGCGAGTAAATTCAATATCAATCAACGAAAAGCAGTAGGAATATTAAGTATAATGTAATAAAAAATTCCTGTGCAAAATTGTTACAAGAGGTGACCTCGGTTTCTCAGAAACACTGGCTACAGTTGCTGTTTGTTTACCCAACGAACGAATTGAAAAATACGTTACCATGTCGGTTGGGCACATCAAGCCCTCAGCATTTAAAGGCAATGAATAAGTTTGCTAAAAACATTTCCTTCAATGAAGACTTCTAACGTAATCACGGCCGGAAACTACACTTTACTGAAGCCGAGCGAAAGCCCTGAAGGACATTTCAAAATACAACGTACCCATATTTTTGAAACATACCTTCTAAGATGCTGTTTGAGGCATTCTTCACAATACGTATGACCACAATGCTTCTGAACGGGCTTCCTCATGGTCAGTTGACAAATTGAGCAACAGAAGTCTTAGTCAACTTCATGGACAAAGTCCTCTTCAAGGCCAGAAGGCATACAATTTCTTGAAGCCCCCGCCATTTTGTCGCTAATAGAGAGCTTAAGCATCAGACGTTTTTGATGTCACGGACGTCAGAATACCGGGGGAGACTGGATCGACAACGGCGTTTTAGGCGCGAAATTTTTTACTTAAGCTGGACACCTGCGTCACCACGAACGTGACAGCTGATCACAGTTGTCACGTTTTTGGTCATTGTTTACAAAGGAAATGTGGCCGTAATTTGCAACATGCCGTATTTAAGGGATGTGAGAAAATCACTTTTAATCGCTCATGACCAAGGACTGGTGTCAGATGAGGAACTGTTGCTATTACTGAAAGAGAATTCGACAAAAAACCCTGAGTTTTCGTACGAAAAATATGCGAGGTTTAGTATCGAGAGTATCGAGGAACCTGAGTGCAAGTCCGAGTTTAGAGTTGAAAAAAAGGACCTTCCACTGCTGGCTGATGCGCTTCGACTACCGGACACCTTCCACTGTAATCAGAGAACCACTGCCGACAAGTTAGAGGGGCTATGTATTTTGCTCAGGCGAATGTCGTTTCCTTGCCGATATAGCGACATGCTTGCACGATTCGGCCGACCGGTTCCTGAACTAAGCATGATATCAAATACGGTGATGAATTATATTTACGATATACATGGTCACAAACTGTGTCAGTGGAATCATGATCTACTGAATCCACGTGACTTCAACACCTACACGGATGCTATATCGAATAAAGGGGCTGCACTACAAAACGTAACGACCTTGCACTGATCTTTTTGTCATTGAATCCTTGAATAACGGATCTTGTAATCCACTTAGCGCCTCTGCGATCGACAGCCCTATTTGCGCTCGGTTGCTCGTTTTCTTCTTTGCTTTAAACGGATTCTGCACTCTGACTTCTTTCATTAGTGCTACGTCGTGCTGTTCAGACCATTCCATAGGCCCACTACTTAAAAGAAAAAAGATAGAAGCGAGTGTTACTGTAGGTAGTAGCTGTATAAAATAGTCGATCACATTTCAGCACTAAAAATAAAAAGCTTAATGGCGGGGAAATTAATGCACTTTCTTGAACGTGAAATACGGCAACGACATAAACCTCTCGACAAAGAGAAAACAACTAATAACAAAAACAAACACATGGCAAGATAACTTGCTATTATATAGTATTTTTCCTGTTCTGGAAAAAACCTCTGCTCGTAGGATAACTAAAAGAATGGCGACTAACAAAAAAGAATTCACGATCAAACAAAACCAAGTAACAGAACCTGCGGAAACTTGTGCCAAACACGAAGTTAGGCACATTTTGTCCCATTTTTAAAAGTTATTGTTTAAGTGCAGATAAAAAACTACTTTCTTATGAAACCTATAATGTACTTACAGGTTTGATTTGACGATTGAAAATGAAGACATGGTGTCAGTCTTGTACTGAGACAGTCCTGAAACAGAGCAAAACAACACGCACGGCAAACATCCCACTTTCACGTCTGCGACCTCACGTCAAAAACGTCTGCACATGCGTACTGATTGCGAAGCTCATATTTAAACTTCCGGTTGACGTCCGTGAATCAGAAACGTCCGATGCTTAAGCTCTCTAATATCAAATGTATTCCCGGGTTGGACAGAATTGACGGCAAACCTCAAATTAATGTCATGATGGGAACATCATTACACCTAGCCGACTCTGTTCAGACTCAGTTCAGTTTAGATAGGAGGGACACGTAATGACTTGGTCGAAGGAAACATTTTCACGCATAATTCATATTTTTATCAATTGCGATGACTAGCGTAAGCGTCCCTCAGATTAATAGTACATGTACTTCGATTGGTCAAGTTAGAGGGCCGTAACTGACTGTATATGTACGACCCTCTTATTTCAAAAGTCTGTTTGAACTAAAATCTGCCTCCCCCCCTCTATTGGAACTTAGAGATATAATTAATATCTTACTTATTTCGTTTTCTCGTGCGTCCGCACGGCGGATTTATGGCCCTCGCACCACGCGGGAAAAAAGCGAAGCTAGTAACTTACATAGCACTAAAATGCATTCTCCATCAGCCAATCTCTCTTCTCCTAAAGGATAGGGAACAAAAGTTTCTAGAGTTTGTAAGTAGTGGGCGAATATGCTCGAGTTCCCCTCAATTCTCCCTCCTCCCCATTATCTAGCACCTCCCCCGGTGCCCTTAGTTTAACCACCATATTTAACAAACAATCCAGCCGTTCACAAACTATATTTTAGAAGGTTACAAAGTCTGGTGGCTCCGCTGAACCAGCTGGATAGACCTCAGCGGTATAACGATTTCATGCTTTTTCTTCTTCGAGCCACAGGTTTTATATTATCATAAGAGTCTTATTTTTATTATCATTAAGATTAGTATTGATATTGCTATTATTATTATTAGTTTTATGAAATGTATGAAAGCGATCCTCGCAGTAATAAACCCTATTTACGTAGTAGTGAAAGTAAGGCCTGAAAAACATTCAGGCTCCTACGGGATTTAAAGCCACGACCTCGGCGATACCGGTGCAGTGCTTCTATCAACTGAGCTAACATTAGCCAATTGGGAGTTGGTTATCATATTGGTTCGTATTAATTAAACTCGTAGAAGTGTAGAAATCGATGAATTTTGAATGTATGAAGATCGTATGTGTGTACTGCGGTTTCAGTTTTTATGGAATTTTCATGAATGTAACTGTCGCACTGCAATAGGGTCGATTGGACAATAATGACAATAATGAGGGACAAGTTATTGTTTATCGCAAAGGGGGGGGGGGTTGGCAGGATTCTTGGGAGGTTCCACGGTTTTTAGTGGGAACGAAGGGGGGATCGGTCGTTCAAAGATTAGTATAAGGGGGGAATTAAAACAAAATTGAATGGGAGGGACCGGGGCAAGTTTTTATTGTTACTCGACCAAAATCCTCCGGCAACCCCCCCTCCAAGGCGGTTACGGCCGGTCCCTAAATATGGACTCTCAGTAGATATATTAGTATCTTAACAAAAGTAAAGAACGCGGGGGTTACCTGTGTAGCCATAAAAAAAGCGTTTGGGGTCATTAATTTGCAAAAGAGATGAAAAGTCGCCTTAAGTGCTGTTTTACGTTCGTGTAGTCTTTATTCGGTACAATTCTATAAACCTACTACGTGACATTGGAATGATCATCACTACAGTACAAAGCAATAAACATGGTATCATTCCTTGTGGTTGACTTTGAACGCAAAAACAGGAGTTGATTTTGGTAGAGCACTATCTTCGATGCTATAATGTGGTACTTGTTCCTCTTTGATAAGAGTCCACAAGCCTTGCTTTTCCAGCTCTATCATAGCAGGTCTGAAGTCAGGAATGTCTTTTGTGAGAACATCGAAACAGATAATGCCTCCTATTAATGACAAACGCAATGTGGTGTAAAAACAATCTAATAAATTTGGTTGAGGGTGTAAGGTTTGTATAGAAACTGTGGTGCTACGTCGGTTGGTTTTATCCGATATAAAATTGGAGTTGCCTTGATGAAATTATTAAGTGTTCTTCTCTCTCTTCTTTTAAATTTAAATTTAAACAGGATTCTATGCATGATTATTAATAAAACGACATGCAGATGATGTTTCTTTGCAATTTCTGTTGGTTTTATCCGATATAAAAATTGGAGTTTTTGCAATTTCTGCCCAAGAATGTGTATGACGGTGTACGTATTTAATATATTTGGGGTTGGGATGTGCACATCATGGTGTGATGTAATATGTGTGGTGTACTGACCGTACACTTACTATATATATCTAAATGCATACTGGCACTAATTTCGGTTAACCCCGTGGTTATTTTGGGTGCCAGTGCCTCTTACACATTTACCATAAAACGAGATTTATAAAAATTGTTGTAATAATATGTTACGGAGTAAATGAAGTTTGTTTTTGCTGTTGATTTTATTAGTGGTGGTGTTCTTATTATATGTTATCGTTACCCACACAAGGTTATGATTCGACGATCTTTTAGAGTCATCAGGGAAGCAAAGGCAGAAAGGACACTCACCATTGCTGACAACCCTCATCATTTCATGGAATGCCAGTGGTTTGATATAGACTAGGGCCACCACCCCAGATAATATCAAGGCATTGTATTCGCCATCTTGAATACCAGGGGTCTGCTTCTCCGTAAGATTGCTGCAAATGAATTTGGTGTAGACACCCTTCTTCTTGGCTTCATCCAACATTTTTTGAGAGGTATCAAGGGCGTCCAAGTTAGTGTAGCCTCTCTTATTAAGCTCAAGTCCCAACAGTCCAGTTCCAACTCCCATTTCCATTATTTTAACTTCACATTTGGGTTTGTCAGGCATGGCTTCTTGAATTGTGGTGTCGAAGACTTCTACCATGGGTTTATGTTTGACACAACCGACAGAAAAGAGTTCCTAAAATTGCAAACATGTTTAGGCACCACTCGTTATTCATATGCTTCAGAGGGGTAAAAGGCAGACTGGAAGATTTTTGAGGGGATCACTTGGTTTTAAGAGGAAACCGAGGGGAATCAGTTGTCACCAACAGTATATGAAGGGAATGAAGAGGGTGGGTGGGGGGGGGGGGCTATATGTTAACGCTAGAAAAGAATCCCATTATTGAAATCAACCAGTTTCCGATTAAACAAATGTCGACTTCAAAATCCCTAGGTGTTCACATCGATGGAAATCGTTCTTGGGAGTTTCATATCAACGAAATCTCTAAGTAGATTGCTTCTGGCATGAGTGCGATTAAGCGTATTAGGTATTTTCTCCCTTTTAAGATTCTACTTAACGTTTACAATTTACTGGTAGAGCTAGACTTTGATTACTGTAATGTAGTATGGGGAAATTTTTCTAAGAACCTTTCTTCTAAATTGCAGAAATTTCAGAAAAGCACCACTCGCGCTCTAACTTTCACTAATTATGACTGCAGTACCAGTGCATTATTTCAGAATTGAATGTGGTCGAAACTTGTCCATCAGTGCGTAGTTAGTAAAGCAATAATAGTGCATAGCATTGTAAATAACACAGCTCCAGAATATCTGACTTCGCGTTTTGTTCGTCTATGCGATTTAACTAGTTATAACCTTAGAGAGAATGAATACAAGCTCGCTGTTCCACAACCCCACACTGAATTTTAGAAAAGAAGGCTTTCCAATAGCGGAAGTGTTGTTATGGAACAGCTTGCCTCTGGAAATGCCGCAATTGACATCCCCTAATGTATTTTGAGGAAAAATTAAGGGACCTATTCCGTGAAATGATTTAATTAGCGATATGTTAATTTTACACACGGCCTCCTTGACCAGCAAGTGTTTTGAGGGTGGGCTGGGGGAGTCATAAGAATTTTATAGAGCCTTAGGGAGGGAGGGATCAGGTAAATTTTATCGTGACACACTTACTACCCAATGCAAAGTCTGTACATAACCTGATAGGCTTATCCGGCCTTGATGTAGCTCTGATAGGTTGAGAATACTGCTTTCCTTGACAAAAGTCCATCAAGAGATGCAAAGCATTTCACAAGGGGTTTTGGAGAGTTAGCAACTGCCCATTCATGCCCTTTGGCGGGCAAGGGGAATCGTTGCACAAAAATCCTGAAACTCACATATTTACAATGATTATCGTAATTTACTTACCCTCTCATAAGAGTCTGCCCACTTATCAAACACTTCTTGAATGTCCTCCTTCGTTGAAGTCACCTTGAGAGTATGCACTGTGCCAGTGAAGTACTTCTCGTAACCTGCTCTTCCTTCTCCTGGGGTCGTCATGATTGTACCTCAGATATATTTTATTTGATATGCACCTGAAAAGACTGACTGACATATGAGTTATTCACCAAGCGCGAGTTGAAGATGGCTGGATATTAGCCGACTCCTTTATTGGTGTTTTTATCGACCGAGATGGAGCCTAGATGGAGTCTAGATCCATTAAAACGAAAAAAAAAAGGACGAGGCTAATGTCCAGACATTAGAACGTTACAGGCACGCTACTGAACTTAGTAAATATATATGAAGGCTTAAGGACAAGAACACTAAGTTTAATGTTAAGTGGCGCAAGGTAAAACGAGCTAGTTCTTATTCCAATGTAGCTAAGAGATGCAATTTGTGTTTGTGGGAGAAATATTTTATCATTTGCAAACCGCAAATGGCGAGCTTAAACAAGAGAAATTAGCTGACATCATGTTGCAGACATGTCAGGAAATTCCTGTTAAAGAACGTAACGTTACGATAGCGCTTGTAGTATATTGCGCGCGCATGTACACATTGTTCTGTCTTTTAAATTTCGGGGGATTGTAACCATTATTTCTGGCAGTTGCCTGACGATTGCTTCGCAAGAGGCATGAAACTCAGAGTTGCAGTAAAAGTTCAAGCAGCCTAGATCTTGAAGTATAATTATCCACAGCTCTAGCCCTGCTATCGAGCACTTTTTAGTAGATGATGATCTCATTCCGCTATTTTGGTTATATATGTATATATATATATATATATATATATATATTTTTTAAAAACTAGATCTTTGGATAATGCAATTCAAGACTTTTTATTGGCTTAGCCCTTATGGTATATCAGCCAATATACCATAATCTACAAATATGGCCATCGTAAGTGTCAGCTTAATATTAAAAGGGAGCTAAAAATTTAATAAAATTTTATACTTAATTTAACGTTTTTAATAAAACAATTATTCCACTCGCTCTTGTTGGATATGAGATGATTATAGCCAACTCAGCGCTACGCGCTTCGTTGGCTATCTGTCATCTCATATCCAACGCGCGCTCGTGGAATAATTGTTAAATATATATATATATATATATATATATAAGCGAAATAGGCAACGTAGGATCCATGACAGTGCTCGACAATGAAGGAGCGATTACATTAAAATCCATATGTGCGTAACTTGAGTAGTCCATTTGCTGCTATATATATATATATATAACAAGTTGATCTGCAGAACTGCTTTCAGAGTGCTCAATAGTGAACTAGAGCGTGTTATAATTGAGAACGGGGTGGTCAACTGAAGATTTGGCTTGGCATTTATTACTATTTAGTTTCGTACCACACAGCCTGTGTGGCACTCGTCGGATAAAATTGCCAAATGCGAACTTACAACGTTATACTGATTTGAAATAACGTTTACCGATTCGAAATAACGTGATACCTACCATATATGGGTTCCCTGCCTTACGCGCGCGTAATAAAGGTAAGGGCTAGAAATAAATAAGTATATAAAATGAATAAATGAACACAGACACTAAAGCGCGGCAATGAATAAACATAGACGTGCGTGCATTAAAAGTAAGGGCTAGAAATAAATAAAAAATAAATAAAAAAATAAAAAACGGACACTATTGTGTGCCAGGGTAGGTGTTGAAATTTTTCAGGAGGAATTTCTTAGCATGTCTACATGAGGCTAACAGTTCATTTCGTTTGTTAAGAGAGGCTAAATCGGGTTTGCAAATTAAAAAGTACTTCTCCCAGAGATATAAGTTACAGCGATTTGAGACAGGGCTGTATGGAGCGGCCTGCTTTAGAATCTTCCAGGAAATCGTGTAATTTTTGTTCTTGTCTTTTAGGTTCCAGATATGTTTACTTAGTTCAGTGCTGTGTCTTTTGCTAGAGTGGTTGAATGAAGCTTTATGGTTGGCATATCTTATCTTGAAGGAGTTTTCTGTCAGGCCCACATAGGTGTTTGCGGGATTATTGTCTTCGGTTGTTACGGTCGCTTGATAGACAACCGATTCCTTGAGGCAGTTTCTACCCATGGGACACTCAGCGGGGTTTCTACAGTTGCATGCTTTGGTTGGTTTGGCTTTATTGTTTGAGACTGATTTATAGAAACCAACATTGGACGTGCATTTCTAAGGATACTCGACGAGGAATTCCCCAAGGACAATGTGCTACACAAGATCTTCAACCGCAACGCAGTAAAGATCAGCTATAGTTGTATGCCCAACCTCAAGCAAACCACCGACAGCCGCAACAAATCGGTCTTAAACAGTAAAGCCAAACCATCCTATCTTCCCACCTGCCCTACAACAGCTCAAGTAAACGATGCAACCTATGCTTTAAAGAGAAATTCCTAATCATCTGCCACCCAGACCTATCAACACTCAACAAGCGTAACGAACTCTTCTCTTCCTGCCGACACAGAAACAAAGCACACCTACGCAACAGCTGACTTGACACTTTTCACACTGCGTAAACCATGTTAATTAGCAATTAGTATAGTATATAAGCGATGGTATCGCATTATTCTGCCATTAAAATCCCCTGATGAGTGGGCAACCATGAAACAGGTCTGTAGGGATGTATCTGTAGTTGTTTTTTTCCGACTTCCACACATTATACCCGCTCTACTATTTGTATCGAGCACTGTTTCACAGACACCAAGCTTAATCCCGCTAGGCTAAATATATATAGTTATAACGAACTGGTTCAAGACTTCAGAGGTAGTTCATCGTTTTATTACGACAGCTCTGTTTCGTATCGTCGAAAATGACCACACTCATCAGGTAATTTCAACGATTGACCGTTTACTTACGATTACTGGCTATAAAAGCTGGAATACGGTTGCTACTGGAGATATAAAAACAACACTACTTATCCATATTAGTCATGTGACTGGTATGCACAATTTCGGAGGTTGTTACTTGATTATGAAGTTTTTAAGGAGGTATCTGTTTCTAGGGGGGCATGAACTTGCTAGCTCATTTCGCTTGTTTAGACTGCAAAGTTCCTTTTTACATATGATCGTGAATTTTTCAAAAAGACATAAATTACATTTCTTAGTAATGTTGTTGCACGGTATGCATTGTTTGATGATTTTCCTCGCTAGCTTGAAAGGTTTGTTATTGTCCTTCAGTGTCCATATGTGTTTAGATAATTCAGTCTCGTGTCTCTTCTTTTGATCACGGAAGGAAGATGTGTGGTTTCTGATTTGCACTGATGAGGTCCAGAAGGCCGAATTAGTACTGTCTGCAGTTAGTTATATATATATATATATATGCAAAACAAATTTCAAAATATGCCGCTAAAGAATTGAAAACCACCATTGGCAATATTGAAAACGACCAGTGGTAATTTTCATCAACAGTACAGAGGTGTTTTCGGTTTTTCGGAGACCTCGAAAAAGTACCAACCCCGAAAACTATAGACATTAGTTTTAACTCAAATTGAGTGGTTTAAATATCTTTAGACGATAGCTTATCCCAAGGAAACTGATGCATTGATAATATATGTCTCTAAGAAGTTATGTTGCTTCGGTAGCCTTTAACGTTGATATTTACGAATATTCTAGGTCAAGCGGTTATTTGGTATTCAAAGATGCAATTTCGAAGGAAAAAATTGTTGTTACTGTTTAACAAAACTTTTGGATACATACTTTTAATACATTTAATGAGTTTCTTGATAGGATTATGGCTTTTACGGTAGGAATATGGCTTTTACGGGTAACAGTTAAAATTTTGGCCATTTTATGCTCACGGTTGAGTTATTTAGAGCAGTTTTTAAGATTAGCCTTTTTGAATGACTAACGATTAAAAGTTGTCAATCTTTACGTCTAACGGTTAAATTGTTTTGGCCGTTTTACGGCTAACAGTTAACCACTTAACCGCACTGAGATCATCTTCGATGTGTAAATCGTGTCTGTCTGGTATAGTTCGACATAAGTGCATAGAATGGCATCACTGTCATTGTAGTATGTACAGTATCTGACGTAAAAACGACATCATTTGACTCTAGTACATTTTACTCACCGTCAAAAGACAGCAAATCTATTGGGAAGAAATCCTCAACGAACGAGAGATTGATGTCTAATTAAATTAAGACGCATCCAAAGTAGTCGCAAGACATTGTAATTTTCCTAATCATTGTAAGCAGCATACGGCAGCCTGCGGCCTTTTCCTATTTCTAGGCAACAAGGAAAGCGGTAAAACTCGCAGATCAACTCAGTAGATAAAACCAAAATAGCCGAGCATACAAATGATGTACAGCAATGATTTTCCATCGACTCTGTTCAGTTCAGACATTGAAAAGAAAAGCCGTGCTGAGGAAATCTGAATTGACTGGAATGCGAGGGACACGCTAGGGAATTTACTCCTGGGAAATTTTGTTAACATTTTAAAAACCATTCAGCGTAATCTACTTCATCTTTTTACATAGCTAGTAAATGCAATATGCGCAAGCGTGCATCCTATCCTAATGCGTACGCCCGCGACATCAGTCATCGCTTGTAAAAACTTTCCTGATGTGAGGCATTTTCCCTCTAGGGGGCATTGCTCTTTTTTCCGGCAGTTACATTCTTTGTCTAGTGTTTGTGGTGAATTTTGTGACTGGTTGTAATCTATAGTAGCTTTTTTTTGTGTGACGCGATGATTCTTTTGACGTTAGGCATGCAGGAGTAACTTATCCTTAGTGTGTGGCGATTGAAGATCTTGTGTAATGGATGGTTTTTCGGGAAGCATCTGTCAACAATATTTAAGAACTTTCTTCCCAGATTGGTCTTCACGTTGGAGTTCCATGGTGGATTATACCATATTATGGTATAATCAGCTCTGAAATTATACTAGATATATATAGCACTGCACTGATTGCACTGATGAGGCCCAGAAGGCCGAATTCGTACTGTCTGCAGTTAGTTATATATATGCAAAACAAATTTCAAAATATGCCGCTAAAGAATTGAAAACCACCATTGGCAATATTGAAAACGACCAGTGGTGATTTTCATCAACAGTACAGAGGTGTTTTCGGTTTTTCGGAGACCTCGAAAAAGTACCAACCCCGAAAACTATAGACATTAGTTTTAACTCAAGTTGAGTGGTTTAAATATCTTTAGACGATAGCTTATCCCAAGGAAACTGATGCATTGATAATATATGTCTCTAAGAAGTTATGTTGCTTCGGTAGCCTTTAACGTTGAGATTTACGAACATTCTAGGTCGAGTGGTTATTTGGTATTCAAACATGCAATTTCGAAGGAAAAAATTGTTGTTACTCTTTAACAAAATTTTTCGAGTTTCTTTTAATACATTTAAGGAGTTTCTTGATAGGATTATGGCTTTTACGATAGAAATATGGCTTTTACGGCTAACATTTAAAATTTTGGCCATTTTATGCTTACGGTTGAGTTATTTAGAACAGTTTTTAAGATTAGCCTTTTTGAACGACTAACGATTAAAAGTTGTCAATCTTTACGTCTAACGGCTGAATTATTTTGGCCGTTTTACGGCTAACAGTTAACCACTTAACCGCACTGAGATCATCTTCGATGTGTAAATCGTGTCTGTCTGGTATAGCTCGACATAAGTGCATAGAATGGCATCACTTTCATTGTAGCATGTACAGTATCTGACGTAAAAACGACATCATTTGACTCTAGTACATTTTACTCACCGTCAAAAGACAGCAAATCTATTAGGAAGAAATTCTCAACAAACGAGAGATTGATGTCTAATTTAATTAAGACGCATCCAAAGTAGTCGCTAGACATTGTAATATTCCTAATCATTGTAAGCAGCATACGGCAGCCTGCGGCCTTTTCCTATTTCTAGGCAACAAGGAAAGCGGTAAAACTCGCAGATCAACTCAGTAGATAAAACCAAAATAGCCGAGAATACAAATGATGTACAGCAATGATTTTCCATCGACTCTGTTCAGTTCAGACATTGAAAAGAAAAGCCGTGCTGAGGAAATCTGAATTGACTGGAATGCGAGGGACACGCTAGGGAACTTACTCCAGGGAAATGTTGTGAACATTTTAAAAACCATTCAGCGTAATCTACTTCATCTTTTTACATAGCTAGTAAATGCAATATGCGCAAGCGTGCATCCTATCCTAATGCGTACGCCCGCGACATCAGTCATCGCTTGTAAAAAACTTCCTCTGCCATTGACTGCACATCATGGTATCTTTCGATGTTGAGAGTTTGTTCATTAGTATACCTCTTGATGGATGCATTGATCTGGCGATCAAGTACATTCATCAAGGTAACACTGGTCTTAAGATAAACGCCGCTGACCTGAAAACGGTTTTTACCTTCGCAACACCTGAGACCGGTTTCAATGTTTAAGGGTGTGTTTTATGATCAAATAGATGGGGTTGCCATGGGTTCCCCACTTGCTCCTGTACTTGCAAACCTCTTTATGGGACATCATGAAAAAAACTGGCTAGATAACTAATCATTCTCTGAAGTTCTGTTCTACAGACGTTCTGTTGATGACACCTTTTGTTTGTTCAATAGCGAGGAGGACGCGCTCGTGTTCTTTGATTATGTCAACACCAAGCACCCCAGTATTCGTTTCAAAATGGAAACGGAAATTGATAAGAAATTATCGTTTCTAGACATATTGTCAGACAACAGTCATCCATCGTCACTAGTGTATATCGCAAGAAGGCGTTTACTGGTCTTCTTACTAACTATCTCAGCCTCGCCCATTTGATTTACAAATTAGGTTTAGTCTGAACATTGATTGACAGAGTATATAAGATCAATAATTCCTGGGTTGCTTTTCATGTGGATGTTAAGAAACTTATATTCCGGCTGCGGAAAAATTGTTTTCCATCTTGGGTCATAGACAGGATCATTTACAGGTATCTAGCTAAGAAAAATAATCCTTCTCCTACCGGGCAGAATGCCTCATCTAACTTTCTTCGCACTGTTATAAACTTCCTTATGTTGTTAGACAATTTAATTTACCTAATCATTTTAGGCAACATATGGCAATCCACGGTCTTTCCTTACACTTAGGTAGCACGGAAAGCCGTAAAAATCTTGAACAAAAGCTCATCTTTCAAACCGGCAGTCTAAATCCCACAGGGATCAACGAACGCAGAATCAAACGTGATTCGAGAACCATTTTGTTTTGCGCGATGAATCTTCGGCTATTTTATGGTTTTGGAAATGTTAGTATTGTTCTTTAACGGCTGCGGTAACGTTCCGATCAGGGTTTTAACAGTAGGAGGACTTAATATAGTCGACCGTTTGTGGGGAGGGAGACACAGGGATCCCGAGATAAAGAACGGCTGCGAGAGGAGACTAGACTTAATATGAATCCATATTAAAATCATAAAACAGACCAGTAATAGTTCTTAAACAGATAAAATAAGACATTACGATCCCTATTGTCGCGTAGGACTCGTCAAGACAAGGAAAAGTAAAAATATCAATTCAATCTGATTGTCTCGAGTTTCGCGTGAACGTGAAAGAGTTTTAGACAATATTTGTGACGCGTGAAAATTTAAAATATTTTTACGTGATTGAGTTTCGCAAAATTAAAGGTATAGGGACCCTCATGAAAACATTCGAGACTCCATATTCAACACATTGCTTTCACACTACAATGTGTTTGTCTTACAAAAGGAGCCGTTATCTATTGCAATGCTCGCACTAAGGAAATTGCTGACTTCAGACCTACTATGGTGGAGCTGGAAAAGCGAGGCTTATCAATGAAGAACAAGTACCATATCATAAAATCGAAAATAGTGCTCTTCCGAAAAAAAACGACCTCATGTGCGTTGAAAGTCAATCACAAGAGAGACAATGCGTATTGTTGTGTAATTGGGTGCTGATTATTCCAATATACCAAAGTGGGTTATACAATTGTTTCAAGTGAGGAAGCGAATATAACGCAGCAATACGTGGTAAACTGTTTACAATTTATTTCCTTTCACAGTTTTTGGTTCTCGGCACATACACAAAATGATGTTTTGCCAAACTAAATTAGTCTTCGTGTAACTATCAAAACACTCCTGCCTAAATGAGAGAGAAAATAGCACGTGTTAAGGAGGAAGTGGCATATCCAGGTAACCAAGACCTATTGAAATTGAATAGAATTCCTCCAATAGGAGAGCCTTTACTAAATTTATTTAAAAGATCAATCTGTATAACGACTAACTAGTGCTTTAAAAAAATCATCGATTTTTCGTGATTGTACTCTATTAGATGAGAAACTAATTATTAAAGTGAGCATATTTTTCAGCTAAAAAATGAACTATTATTTAAGACGATGGATATGGCTTTCTTCACGTTAACCAAAACATCATACGCCCTCACTCGATGAGAGCCCAGATCAATGAAAAAATCGCTGCTTATTGGAAATGATAGCAAAAGTCTTGTTTTGACTGAAGCAAGAGGGCAGTTGTTTCAGTGTCCTAAATTGAAAGTCGGTCTAAGAATTTCACAGTGGTCATCTTTTGGTTGGAAATTTTTCCGGCCTATAAAAGTATTTTGTTCTTTTTAATTTTCTTTTCCTTTTTTTTTTTTCTTTTTTTTGTTTGTAGTTGAGTGTTGATGGTCAATATTCGGATCAAGTTCTTTAATCAGGAAAATCATCTTGTTTGTAACCAGCGTGAGGCAAAAACTAAGGTAACTGGACAATGAAACAGATCATGGAGTGTCCGTGGAAAATTGTGGTCGTTTTGTTCAACCGAAATCAAATGGAGAAATCTTAACACCTCTAGTGTCCTTATCTATGAATAAAACTATTCATGCTGGCATTAATGTGGGTCCGTACTAGAAAAGGCTCCTTCAAATGATAAAAGAGGTCCAACAGCACCAACTATCGAACAGTCAGGTCTGTATGTTCATCAATTTCTAGGATGGTGGACAGATTTGAACTTGGATATACATGTTTCCGTCCCTTGCAAAGCGTTCCATTGCTATTTCACTGTGGGCCAGGAATCTACAAAACCCACGCCCTGAATTCTCTTCTGCAACGGGCTTCGAAATATTATTTAACTTGGGATCAGCAAACAAGCATTTAACGATGTTTTGTCGACGGTCTTGATTTTCCTGTTGATCTATGAGCGTAATGATGACCTTCTTATGGAAAGGCCAGGTTAACACGGCATCGTATTCCCCTCTCACCACAACAGTGAGGTATACCGAGAGGTAAGAGTGCTCTCCGAGCCCTTGGCCATCCGAAAACATGTACACTTTCAATTTGTAGCTGTACGGTGCAGCGTAGAGGGGGTGGCTCTCTATTTTAAAGTTTTTCTCTTTTTTATTCGATCAAGAAAGAGCTTAATTTTTCAAGCTTTCAGTTTTCCAAATGAATTGTGGTGGTTTCATGGCATTTTCTTTCTCAACTTGACTTCTGAGCCTAGCTTGAAGGAAGTTCACTTTCTCCACTGCCTTTTTAAACGGAGGGAGCTCAATAATTTCTCTTCTGGTAATTCGCTCTACTAATTTTCTTTCGTTTCCTTCCTATTGGTTTTGTAGAGTATGTATCTTCTCTTCCAACACCGCATAGGTCACCTCCAGTTTTCTTTGTTTTGAAGTTACCTTCTCCTGGAGTGTTTTATACTTCACAGTTACGTGAAGGAGTTGCGCTTGAAGCATGTCAATTTTTCCCTGAAGTTCTCTTTTAATTTCTTTGAGATGGTGGTTGGCCTTTTCATCAGACTGTCTCTGTTCTGAAGCTACCTTCTCCTGAAGTGTGTTATACTTCTTATTTACGTTCACGAGTTGCGCTTGAAGTTTTGTTGTCGTTTCTTTTAACTTATCCTGCTCGTCTTGACTACTTTGTAACCTTGCACAGGTCAGGTCGAGATGAACCCGCATGTAGGAGGTAAGATTAAAGTCAGTCTGCTTTCTTAAACACGAAGGCGCGCTATATAAGGAAGTCTTCCCTGGGAAGACCTAGGCTCATTTGTCACTCACCGTTGAGGAGTGCGGGCCAAATTCAAATGCTGGTAGACGAACAAAAGGAGCTAATGAGATATCTATTGTTTACTTCCACCAGCATGGTGGCATGAGGTAACGTGCGAACCACCTACTTCGATCTCAAATTTACCGCCACAATTAAAGACAGTTTCCATTGGAGAAAGGAAATACAAATCTCAAAAATTCTTGTATTGTGATGAAGACATAAAACAATTTTGAAGAATGCGCCCGCTGTTCACTGCTTTGGAGTAGCTTTAGCTCAAGCTGACTTGACTCCAAGAGTTCTACATCACACGACGGTTGATTGACAAATGGTCCAGTGGGACATAAGGCTCCTTTTATAGCGCGCCTTCGTGTTTAAGAACTGAAGGGAAAGTTCAATTGATTAAGGGGGCTACACCTTGCACTTTGTCCACTAACATTCCAAAACCATGCTTATACACTTTAACCTCTGTATTTCTATTCCTTCATCCTTATTTTGGTACATTTCTTTACAAGCTTTACATTATTACTAATATTCTTTTCTTTAATTAATATTGCCTCGTGCCTTTTTCCTCAACTGTTTTAAGTGCCATACTGCTATGCTACCCGATGTTCTAATAGCCACGAGACAAGTACCAGAAGTACGTACAGGATCGTCTTTATATGCAAGACGACATGCTCATGGTCATATTCTTCCCCAAAATAATTTGCCCAGGGCAGGAGGGTATGAGATTTTGATAGAGAAGACCTAGCAACCTCTAGGTCTCCAAGATAATCACATGCAATAATTACCTTGGTATTGCAGTCCATTTCAGCAAAGGGACAGGCGATTATCGTTTGCGGACAATTATATTTGTTAATTTAGTGGTTTGATCGAATCGTCTTTATTTGCAAGACAACATACTCTTGGTTATATTCTTCCCCAAAATAACTTGTCGATTAGTCAGAAGGAAGGCATGAGATCTTGATAAAGACCTGTTAGAAACTTGCATCTGGTGTATGTATACCAAGATAATCACTTGAAATAATTACCTTGGTATTGCAGCTCATTTCAGCAAAGAGACAGTCGATTATCGTTTGTGGACAATCAATAATTGAGTGGTTTGAAATCTGTAAGAAATGCATTTAATATTGCAGTCAGTCTCAAATTCTTGATCTATTTCCTTTTGTTTTGTATGTCTGTCGACAGCTTAATTAAATAGTCGTCGCTAATTTCCTTTGTTTTTCTTTTTTAATTAGCTACGAGACTATCATTTTTTGAATAAAAAAACTTTTAGAGGACCTTTCACTTGAAAACTTGTCGATTTCATACCTAATAATACCCCTACAAACTCGCCGGATTCATCCAATCTATGTAGTAAATCTAAGCAGGACGTAAGGCTAAAATTTAAATGATTTAGACAAAATGGTGAAGTCCTCAAGGTATATACGGAGTTAGAACATTGACAGAAAAAAAATCGCCAAGCTGCGCGCTACTATACCCTAGAGAAAACAGATAACATATATTTATGAGAAGGCTAGATCCTGACCTTTTCTCTGGGGACCAGAGTGCCACACTTTAAGGGACAAGGCAATTGAACCTTTTTGCATATTTCATCAACATGCTTCTGTAGAAAAAAGAAATTGATTATTTGATTTCGACAAGGGTATTGTTCGGTACCAAAACAACTTGTTTATCGCAGTCAATAGACCAAACAACTGTTAATTTTTTACTACTTGGTTATAGCTTCAGCTGGCAAATCAGCGCGCACGACATTCACATTACATCTGTATGGCCTTAAAAAAAAAGGAAAAGGTCATATTTTGCCGTGCATCTAGTTAGCGATAAAATAGAGAGATTTAGCACCACGTTTACGTGAAACGTGAAGGGCAAGAGTGATTATGTGACCTTGTTTTTCCCGCCATTTTTTCACGTTTGCTGTTTGCGCCTTGCCGTTTCTACGTGCAAGTAACCTGTTTCGCTTTTGCCGTGTACGTAATATTTTCTTCACTTTTTCTCTCGCAGTTTTGAAGTGGCCCCTTGATGTTGTTATATTGTAATATTTTACCTTTAGTTGACCCTTTGGGTGTGGCTCTTGGCAGTGCACGCATTGTACGACTCTCCATAAACAAGTAACCATTAAGTGTTCATCAAAATCTTTCCTTTTTACAGATATAGGGCAATTTTTATTGGTGCATTGAATGTCTTCGAAGGGACAGGATATTAAGTGAGTCTGTTGATAAAACCAAAGTTAAAAGCACTTAATCACCTTTAATAATCCACAGTAGATGATAACTATCAAACACATTTTGATTTAGACAGATTAAAATGTGTTATTGGTTAAAATAAAGGCAAAGTGAGCAATCTTACCTTTTTGCTCCTTAATTCTCCACGCCATTGGCACCCATCCTTTGTAAAAGGGCATCTTATAATAAACGAGAGAATCTTCCTTTCAGTGGCTTTGTCGTAGAAAATTTCCTAATAGCATGGAACATCAATTAAGAAAATAATGTAAAAAGAGAAAATCTAAAGTGAATATTGATAGACTTTCTACAAGACCTCTATTTGTCGTATTACCCCGTCAGCTGGTAAATTCTCTCGATCCACTGGACAGGTGCGAGGGTGGCCAGCAATGTCTTGCCTGCATGGTTTGAGGCGCAGAAAAGAAAGATATTTATTTTATACCATACTGAGATTTAAGCACTGAAAAGGCGCGAAGTAAATTTTAATCGCAAGCTGGTCGAAGAAGCCGAGAGCTAATAAAGTATCTTGTTCTTTTATAATTGCCCCGGGGGATTATAGAGATGCGTGCGCTCTGATTGGTCAAGGATTGCGTCATATCTTGCCATAATTTAGACGTATAATAAAGATGCTATAATCACCTCGCACGAGGTGATTATAACAGCAGCGTTAAATTTTAAAATGGCTATCTCGCGTTTTGTCAGCTTTACCAGGGAAGTGATGAAATCGATAAACAAAATCCTCTTCCGAAGAGCACAAAAGATGCTAATGAGTCTGGAGTAACACTTTTCAAAAGAAAAAATTTTGTGTTGTTGAGTTAAATGAACCAACCCAGCTCTAGCTAACAGGAACTGGCTCTTTATCTCAGTACGACTAATCAAAACAATTAAAACAGAATGTTTCAACATCAAAATGAATATATGCAACAGAATTCGAAAGCACCTAAGCAATTATACTAAAACCTGACAAATATTCGCCGAAAGGGAATAACTGTTAGTATTGATTCTATTTGAAGGAAGTGAAGGCTTAACCGCAATCGCCCTGGAAACTTGCGGTTTTGCAGGAGATTTGAGTGGCCAAGAAATGAATGGCGAATCCGCGTGTAGAACAGGAAGAAAAATAATTTTCTCATTTTTCTATACGCACGTGCCATGACAAAATCATTTTTTCTTCCTTCTCGGAATGTGCTACCAACAGGTGCGAGCTATCACTTTAAGAATTATTTACAAATTATCTGTTAAATCAGCTGTGAAATCGACCTTGTCATTGGTCTGATGGCCCACCATGATGCCTTTGTCTGGGGCAGAGGAGTTCATGATGATTTCTTTCAACTAGTGTTTCCTTTAATTAGGATTCACGAGACAATTTTTTTTTAAGAAACTGTTGTGGTACATCAAAAGGTACACAAACATTGTGATTTACTAACGACGCAAAGTTGATTTGGAGCTCTGAATCTTTCCAATATTTGAATTATACGGTGATTATTTACATTCATTGACGCATTGTATCCACGTGAGTCTAAATTCGGCTGAACTTGTCTCCTCAATTCGAACTTTCTTTCGATTAATATTTAGCAGTACTTAGTGAAGAAACTAAAAGGACTCTTTGTCTGCGGAAGTAAACGAAAGCTGCACGATGTCGAGTTTAATTAATCCCAGGTATAGTTGCCGTAATTAGGTTATATGTGATCTAGTCGATCATGATGACCTGATTTTGTTTATGAAATGTTGAGTTTTTTGGGGGTCATTAAAGCGTTTCGACTGTGTTAAAGCTTTCCGCTAAATTTACCAATAATTCTTGAGCGAGTAAATTCAATATCAATCAACGAAAAGCAGTAGGAATATTAAGTATAATGTAATAAAAAATTCCTGTGCAAAATTGTTACAAGAGGTGACCTCGGTTTCTCAGAAACACTGGCTACAGTTGCTGTTTGTTTACCCAACGAACGAATTGAAAAATACGTTACCATGTCGGTTGGGCACATCAAGCCCTCAGCATTTAAAGGCAATGAATAAGTTTGCTAAAAACATTTCCTTCAATGAAGACTTCTAACGTAATCACGGCCGGAAACTACACTTTACTGAAGCCGAGCGAAAGCCCTGAAGGACATTTCAAAATACAACGTACCCATATTTTTGAAACATACCTTCTAAGATGCTGTTTGAGGCATTCTTCACAATACGTATGACCACAATGCTTCTGAACGGGCTTCCTCATGGTCAGTTGACAAATTGAGCAACAGAAGTCTTAGTCAACTTCATGGACAAAGTCCTCTTCAAGGCCAGAAGGCATACAATTTCTTGAAGCCCCCGCCATTTTGTCGCTAATAGAGAGCTTAAGCATCAGACGTTTTTGATGTCACGGACGTCAGAATACCGGGGGAGACTGGATCGACAACGGCGTTTTAGGCGCGAAATTTTTTACTTAAGCTGGACACCTGCGTCACCACGAACGTGACAGCTGATCACAGTTGTCACGTTTTTGGTCATTGTTTACAAAGGAAATGTGGCCGTAATTTGCAACATGCCGTATTTAAGGGATGTGAGAAAATCACTTTTAATCGCTCATGACCAAGGACTGGTGTCAGATGAGGAACTGTTGCTATTACTGAAAGAGAATTCGACAAAAAACCCTGAGTTTTCGTACGAAAAATATGCGAGGACATTTCAAAATACAACGTACCCATATTTTTGAAACATACCTTCTAAGATGCTGTTTGAGGCATTCTTCACAATACCTATGACCACAATGCTTCTGAACGGGCTTCCTCATGGTCAGTTGACAAATTAAGCAACAGAAGTCTTAGTCAACTTCATGGACAAAGTCCTCTTCGAGGCCAGAAGGCATACAATTTCTTGAAGCCCCCGCCATTTTGTCGCTAATATCAAATGTATTCCCGGGTTGGACAGAATTGACGGCAAACCTCAAATTAATGTCATGATAGGAACATCATTACACCTAGCCGACTCTGTTCAGACTCTGTTCAGTTTAGATAGGAGGGACACGTAAGGACTTGGTCGAAGGAAACATTTTCACGCATAATTCATATTTTTATCAATTGCGATGACTAGCGTAAGCGTCCCTCAGATTAATAGTACATGCACTTCGATTGGTCAAGTTAGAGGGCCGTAACTGACTGTACGACCCTCTTATTTCAAAAGTCTGTTTGAACTAAAATCTGCCTCCCCCCCTCTATTGGAACTTAGAGATATAATTAATATCTTACTTATTTCGTTTTCTCGTGCGTCCGCACGGCGGATTTATGGCCCTCGCACCACGCGGGAAAAAAGCGAAGCTAGTAACTTACATAGCACTTAAATGCATTCTCCATCAGCCAATCTCTCTTCTCCTATAGGATAGGGAAGAAAAGTTTCTAGAGTTTGTAAGTAGTGGGCGAATATGCTCGAGTTCCCCTCAATTCTCCCTCCTCCCCACTATCTAGCACCTCCCCCGGTGCCCTTAGTTTAACCACCATATTTAACAAACAATCCAGCCGTTCACAAACTATATTTTAGAAGGTTACAAGTCTGGTGGCTCCGCTGAACCAGCTGGATAGGCCTCAGCGGTATAACGATTTCATGCTTTTTCTTCTTCGAGCCATAGGTTTTATATTATCATAGGAGTCTTATTTTTATTATTATTAAGATTATTATTGATATTGTTATTATTATTAGTTTTATGAAATGTATGAAAGCGATCCTCGCAGTAATAAACCCTATTTACGTAGTAGTGAAAGTAAGGCCTGAAAAACATTCAGGCTCCTACGGGATTTAAAGCCATGAACTCTGCGATACCGGTGCAGTGCTTCTATCAAGTGAGCTAACATTAGCCAACTGGGATCTGGTTATCATATTGGTTCGTATTAATTAAACTCGTAGAAGTGTAGAAATCAATGAATTTTGAATGTATGAAAATCGTACGTGTGTACTGCGGTTTCAGTTTTTATGGAATTTTCATGAATGTAACTGTCGCACTGCAATAGGGTCGATTGGACAATAATGACAATAATATGTGACAAGTTATTGTTTATCGCAAAGGGGGGTGGCAGGATTCTTGGCAGGTCCCACGGTTTTTAGCGGGAACGACGGGGGATCGTCCAAAGATTAGTATGAGGGGGGAATTAAAACAAAATTGAATGGGAGTGATCGGGGCAAGTTTTTATTGTTACACGACCAAAATCCTCCGGCAACCCACCCCCTCCAAGGCGGTTACGGCCGGTCCCTAAATATGGACTTTCAGTAGATATATAAGTATCTTAACAAAAGTAAAGAACGCGGGGGTTACCTGTGTAGCCATAAAAAAAAAGCGTTTGGGGTCATTAATTTGCAAAAGAAATGAAAAGTCGCCTTAAGTGCTGTTTTACGTTCGTTTAGTATTTATTCGGTACAATTCTATAAACCTACTACGTGAAATTGGAAGGATCATCACTACAGTACACGGCAATAAACATGGTATCATTCCTTGTGGTTGACTTTGAACGCAAAAACAGGAGTTGATTTTGGTAAAGCACTATCTTCGATGCTATAATGTGGTACTTGTTCCTCTTTGATAAGAGTCCACAAGCCTTGCTTTTCCAGCTCTATCATAGTAGGTCTGAAGTCAGGAATGTCTTTAGTGAGAACATCGAAATAGATAACGCCTCCTGTTAATGACAAACGCAATGTGGTGTAAAAACAATCTAATAAATTTGGTTGAGGGTGTAAGGTTTGTATAGAAACTGTGGTGCTGCGTCGGTTGGTTTTATCCGGTTGGTTTTAACCCTTCATGAAATTATTGAGTGTTCTCTCTCTTCTTTTAAATTTTAATTTAAATAGGACTCTATGCATGATTATAAAGAAAACGATAGGCAGATGATGTTTCTTTGCAATTTCTGCTCAAGAATGTGTATTACGGTGTACGTATTTAATATATTTGAGGTTGGGATGTGCATATCATGGTGTGATGTAATATGTGTAGTGTACTGACCGTACATGTATTATATATATCTAAATGCATACTTGCACTAATTTCTGTTAACCCCGTGGTTATTTTGGGTGCCAGTGCCTCTTACACATTTGCCATAAAACGAGATTTATAAAAGTTGTTGTAATAATATGTTACGGAGTAAATAAAGTTTGTTTTTGCTGTTGATTTTATTAGTGGTGGTGTTGTTATTATATGTTATCGTTACCCACACAAGGTTATGATTCGACGTGGGCCCTTTAAAGTCAACAGGGAGGCAAACGCAGAAAGGAAACTCACCATTGCTGACAACCCTCATCATCTCATGGAATGCCAGTGGTTTGATATAGACTAGGGCCACCACCCCAGATAATATCAAGGCATTGTATTCGCCATCTTGAATACCAGGGGTCCGCTTCTCCGTAAGATTGCTGCAAATAAATTTGGTGTAGACACCCTTCTTCTTGGCTTCATCCAACATTTTATGAGAGACGTCAAGAGCGTCCAAGTTAGTGTAGCCTTTCTTTTTAAGCTCCAGTCCCAACAGTCCAGTTCCAACTCCCATTTCCATTATTCTAACTTCGCATTTAGGTTTGTCAGGCATGGCCTCTTGAATTGTGATGTCGAAGACTTCTACCATGGGTTTATGTTTGACACAACCGACGGAAAAGAGTTCCTAAAATTATAAACATGTCTAGGTACCACTCATTATTCATATGAAGATTTTTGAGGAGATCACATGATGTTCAGGGGAAACCGGGGAAAATCAGTTGTTGCCAACAGCGCATGAAGGGAAGGGGGGGCTATATGTCAACGCTAGAAAGGAATCCCAGCGATAAAATCAACCAGTTTCCGATTAAACAAGTGTCGACTTCAAAATCCCTTGGTGTTGACATCGATGGGAATCTTTCTTAGGAATGTCATATTAACGAAATCTCTAAAAAGGCTGTTTCTGACATAAGTGCGATTAAGCGTATTAGGTATTTTCTCCTTTTCGAGATTCTACTTAACGTATACAATTCACTGGTATAGCCATACTTTGATTACTGTAATATAGTATGGGGAAATTGTTCCAAGAACCTATTTTCTAAATTGCTGAAATTTCAGAATCGCTCTTTCTCTAATTATGACTACAGTACTAGTGAATTATTTCAAAAACTCAAAGTGGTCGAGACTTGTCCATCAGCGCCTAGTTAGTAAAGCAATAATGTTGCATAGCATTGTAAATAACACAGCTCCAGAATATCTGACTTCGCGTTTTGTTCGTCGCTGCGATTTAACTAGTTATAACCTTAGAGAGAATGAATACAAGCTCGCTGTTCCACAACCCCGCATCCAGTTTTATAGGAGAAGTCTTTCCTATAACTGAAGTCTGTTATGGAAGAGCTCGCCTCTCTCAACGTGGTCCACCAGTCCATGGAAACCAGTCCTAAACTCCTTCTTTGATCATGAAAAAAGACTGAGATGGACAGTGAATTGTCGCAAAAGTAGAAGTACTTGACAGACCTCAGACTACATTTCCCGCGCAATCTGACATCGTTTAAACGTTGTGTAATAATCAGGAAACGTCATGTGCGGTCACTAAGCTGAAAGACTAAACAATCCGCCATATTGACAACATTTAAACAACCTGAGGAAGACCAGTAAAACTGGTCGAAACGTCGGTTTTAAAGATATTTTAAACTCGGAAAATCCCAGAGAAGATTAAAAAAATTTCAAGAAAGTTTCAGGAATACGACTAAATTTCGATTCAGTGAAATAATTTAATTACCGAGATGTTATTTTTACACACGGCCTCCTTGAAAAGCAAGTGTTTTCTTATCATCTGAATTATTTTAGTTTTTTTATCTTAGTTTCTAGTTTAGTTAGGTAGTTAGTTTTCTCTCCTTAAATGTAAATATACCTGAATGAAATATCGTGTATAAAAAAGTTACCATTACCATAGACCACTGACCGCCAATAGAGGTTTTGCATGGCAGCCATGTTGCATGGCAGGAACAATGAAAATATTTTGCATAAGAAAGAAAATTTTTTCCCATGAGAAAAATAATCCATTGTTCCTGCCATGCAAAATGGCTGCCATGCAAAACCTCTATTTGCTGCCAATGAGGGTGGCGGGGGGTCATAAGAATTTTATAGAGCCTTAGGGAGGGAGGGATCAGGTGAATTTTATCGTGACACACTCACTACCCAATGCAAAGTCTGCGCATAACCTGATAGGCTTATCCTACCTTGATGTAGCTCTGATCGGTTGAGAATACTGCTTTTCCTTGATGAAAGTCCATCAAAAGATGCAAAGCATTTCACAAAGGTTTTTTGGAGAGTTTGCAACTACCCATTCATGCTCTTGGACAGGCAAGGGGAATCGTTATACAAAAGTCATGAACCTTACATATTTACGATCGTAATTTATTTACCCTCTCATGACCTTACATATTTGCAATCGCAATTTATTTACCCTCTCATAACAGTCCGCCCACTTGTCAAACACTTCTTGAATGTCCTCCTTCGGTAAAGTCACCTTCAGAGTATGCACTGTGCTAGTGAAGCACTTCTCGTAACCTGCTCTTCCTTCTCCCTGGGTCGTCGTGATTGTACCCCAAATATATCTTATTTGATTTGCACCTGAAAAGATGACTGACATATGGGTTATTCACCAAACGAGTTTAAGAGTTTATGATGGCTGGATATTTGCCAACTCCTGTTTTGGTGTTTTTATCGACCGAGATGGAGTCTAGATCCGTTAAAGCGAAAAAAGAAAAAAAGGATGAGGCTAATGTCCAGATATCTTAACTGATAATGCTTGGTCAATATATTATACAGCAAAATATCTCGCTTTATTTAGAATAAAGAATGAATTTTTTATTTCGAGAGCTGGGAAATAAAGCCGATATATTGTTTGAGGCGTAATAAATCCACGTAGTTTGTATTCTTTTGAGCCATGAGAGTCGTTTCTGTTTTCTCTTTCTGATTGTTCTCTGCCGCTTTTTGCGTCTCCATCGCCGTCACGAGAAAGATTTAGCACCGCGTTTACGTGAAACGGCAAAAGTGCTGTCTTCTCTCCCCAATAAAGTGTCAATTCAACTTCGCGAGTGTGATTTGCGCGCGTGATCAATTGCTGGTATATTTTCAAATAAAAATTAAACAACAATTTATAGCATTTATTTTGAAATTACTCATGACAATTTAACAGGCTTTCGTTCGATACTAATACTACCTGTAATTCTTTTAAATAAATTAAGGGAAAAGGCCAAAACCAAAGAATACTGTTTGAGAATAAATCGTACTGCTAAAATATCAAATCTGATTGTTTCTTTGTTTTAGTGTGCCATTCCCAATTTTTTGGATTAAATCTATATATCATGTATTTAAATTCGAATCTTTGCTATAAGTTGTCTTCAGAAACAATTTAATTTGTAACAGCTTGACATGCTCTTCGAAACGAAGTGGTTGTTCAGGCAACGAGTTTCCAATGAAAAATTATTTTAAAAGATAAACATATATATATATATATATATATATATATTGTGGGAGGAAAAAGACAAGTAAACTACAAGTTCATCCCTACAAGCCTGTTTCGTGGTCGCCCACTCATCAGGGAATTTAACGAGAATAAACTTTACCATTGCTAATATACAATATAATTTGCATGATCTAACTAGTCTAATTTATGCAGCGCGAAATTGACAGTTTAGTTGTTGCGTAGGAGGGCTTTGCTTCTGTGGCGGCATGAAGACACGAGTTCATTACGTTTGTTTAGTGTTGATAGTTCGGGCCGGCAGATGATTAGGAATTTTTCTTTGAGGCAGAGGTTACATCTTTTAGTTGAGCTGTTATACGGTGAGTGCGAAGAGAGAATGCGCCAGGAAATA